>NW_025969694.1:0-14117 GCF_021869965.1 Rhincodon typus | reverse complement strand
CTCCTACCGACCAACCTCATCCCGCCCCCTTGACCTGTCCATCCTCCCTGGACTGACCTATCCCCTTCCTAACTCCCTACCTACACTCACCTTTACTGGCTCCATCCCCGCCTCTTCGACCTGTTTGTTTCCTCTCCACCTATCCTCTCCTCTATCCCTCTTCTATCCGCCTCCCACTCTCGCCCTATTTATTTCGGAACCCCCTTCCCCTCCCCCTTTTCTGATGAAGGGTCTAGGCCCGAAACGTCAGCCTCTCTGCTCCTGTGATGCTGCTTGGCCTGCTGTGTTCGTCCAGCCCTGCACCTAACTATAGACCAGTTAGCCTAACTTCGGTAGTGGGGAAAATGCTTGAATCTATCATTAAGGAAGAAATAGCAAGATACCTGGATATAAATTGTCCCATTGGGAACACCCAGCATGGGTTCATGAAGGGTAGGTCAGGTTTAACTAATTTGGTGGAATTCTTTGAGGACATTACTTGCATGGTGGACAATGGGGAACCTGCGGATGTGGTGTATCTCGATTTCCAGAAGGCATTTGGCAAGGTGCCACACCAAAAGCTGCTACATAAGATAAAGTTGCACGGTATTGCAGGTAAAGGATTGATTGACTAGTAGAGAACAAAGAGTAGGGGTAAATGGGTGTTTTTCTGGTTGGCGGTCAGTGGCTAGTGGTGTGCCTCAGGGATCAGTGTTGGGACCGCAACTGTTTACAATTTACATAGATGATTTGAAGTTGCTGACTAAGTGTGGTGTGTCAAAACTTGCAGATGACACTAAGATGAATGGTAGAGCAAAGTGTGTAGAAGACAATGAAAGTCTGCAGAGGGATATAGATAGTCTGAGTGAGTGGGTAAAGGTCTGGCAGATGGAGCACAATGTTGATTAATGTGCGGTCATCCATTTTGGTAGGAATAACCGCAAAGTGGACTATGTTTTAAATGGTAAAAAATTGCAGCAAGCTGCTGTGCTGAGGGACTTGATTGTCCTTGTCATGAATCGCTAAAAGTAGGATTACAGGTGCAGCAGGTAATTAAAAAGGCAAATGGAATTTTGTCTGTCATTGCTAGAGAGATGGAGTTTAAATACAAGGAGGCTGTGCTGCAGCTGTATAGGGTCCTGGTGAGGCCACACCTGGAGTACTGTGCAGTTTTGGTCTCCTTACTTGAAAAGGGATATACTAGCACTGGAGGGGGTGCAGAAGAGATTCACTCAGTTGATTCCAGAGTTGAGAGAGTTGGATTACGAGGAGGGACTGAGTAGACTGGGATTATACTCATTGGAATTCAGAAGAATGAGGGGAGATCTAATGGAAACATACAAGATTATGAAGGGAATAGATAAGGTGGAGGCAGGGAGGTTGTTTCCACTAGCAGGTGAAACTAGGATTAGGGGCCATAGCCTCAAAATAAAGGGAAGCAGATGTAGGACTGAGATCAGGAGGAACTTCTTCACCCAAAGGGTTGTGAATCTGTGGAATTCCCTGCCCAGTGAAGCAGTTGAAGTTACCTCGCTGAATGGGTTTAAGGCAAGGCTAGATAAATTTTTGAACAGTAAAGGAATTAAGGGTTATGGTGTGCGGGCGGGTAAGTAGAGCTGAGTCTCAAAAAGATCAGCCATGATCTTATTGAATGGTGGGCAGGATCAAGAGGCCGGATGGCCTACTCCTGCTCCTAGTTCTTATGTAAAAGATGATGACATTCCAGATTTCACCAGTGCAACATTATTCCTGCTTTCTCAGTAAAATGGATCTGTTCGAATGAAGTTATTCTCTTTCCTCTCCATTGCTGCCGATTCTGAAGTTAAACCTTTTGGCGATGGATGAGGAAGACTTCACTGTATATTATGGGACCCCATTTCTCATTTATTAACGTGACTTTGACATTTTGTCAGCAGCGTTTGGTGGTGAAGCCACTTGACTGGGTTTGTCATGACCTTGTTACCAAGTGTACACTGCAAGAGTACGATGAATGCATCTTTACTGGGGCTGTGAGGAAAGTCGAAACTTCAGTTTCTTGCGTTTCTGTCTTTCTCCATTTATTCACTGTCGTTTCTGTACTTGTGAACACTTATTTGGCTACCAAATTAGTGCCCTGAGGGAAGGAGCTGAGGCAGACAGGCACATATATGCCAACATCTGCCATCATGCCAGTTTTTCAATGCTGATGCAATGATCATCGTTTTTTTTTGTTTTGTGCTGAAGGTAGAGGTGGGACTTGACGTCCTCCATGTTCTGAGCAGTGACCAGTTAATCCTTCAAGAAGCAGGCTGTCAGCTCTTTGAGGAGTAATCTGCAATTTTTTTTTGTGGGAGGGCGTGCAATTCACACTGGATCAGGATCATCAATGTTGAAGTCATAATGTTCAAAAAGTCAGTGGAGAACCACTCATGACTGTTAATCAATAAGATAGGATCATACTCCATTGAGAGGGACGTTCACGCATGCCTGTTATCTCTTAATCGGGGCTGAACTTTAGAGCTCTAGAGCCCTTCCCACATTCACTGCCATTAATTGGCCATTACACCTGCCGTTCACTTTGGGCTGAGTTCTGGGGAAAATCATAATGTGTTAATGCTTCCCGCTTGGAGCAGGGTCAGGATGGTTGACACTGATCTTGGGGTATCAACCACAAAAGGAATATCCTGCCCTGACTGTCTGTTACTCTGTAAGAGCAAGTGTTCTGTATGTAACATCTACTGTTTATTACATCTGCAGAGTTGCATTATTAAATGGAATTAATAATGTGAATATAGACTCCATGTAGGCTCTCCTCAGTCTGTTTACTTAAATTCCAACTAACAACAATTATTTTATTCTTTCCTCCCATGTTTCTTTGTCTAACCTTTTTGAATACATCTCTTGCCATTATCTTTCTTACTGCATGTTGCTTAAGTAACTAACTCCTCTCCTGATTACTCAAATCCTGTAAACCATCTTCAAGGCATAAGCCAGGAGTGTGATGGAATAGTTGCATTTCTCTGGATGACTGCAGCTCCAACAACACTTGAGCAGTCCACCTGATTTGTACCACATTGACAAATATAGTCCCTACACAACTGACGCTTAGTATCAGAAGAGTACCATTTACAGGGCGTACTATAGAAATTCAGCAAGGCTCCTTAGAAAGAACCTTCCAAATCCATGGCCACTCCCATCTGGAAGGATAAGGGCAGCAGATACCACCTGCAAATTCCCCTCCAAGCCACTCACCAACTAGCCTTGGAAATATATTGTTCTTCCTTCAGTATTGTTGAATCAAAATCTTGGAACTCCTTCCATTATGGGTTTCCTACACCAAGTGTACTGCAGTAGTTCAGGAAGGCAGCTCACAACACCACCTCAAGGTCAACTAAGGATGTGCAATAAGGCTGTGCCCTCGGGTCTTAGTCTGTCCTCCCAATGCAAATGTCTTCCCAACATATACTCTGTCTAGACCCGCAACAGGGTATTGGATGGAGATGAGTCGTGGTAAACATGGCTTCTTTTTTCTAAACCTAAACGCCCTTATTACTAGATCCATACATCATTAAACAAGAGTTAAACATTTCATACTAATTCTATATACATATATAATATTGAACACTACCATTTCTAACTTATCTTTTGTTTAAAGGAAAAATGTATATATAATGCATCCCCAATAACATTATGACTCGTAAGACACAGGAGCAGAAGTTAGGCCATTCAGCCCATCAAGTCTGCTCTGCCATTCAATCATGGCTGATAGGTTTCTCAACCCCATTCTCCTGCTTTCTCCCCAAAACCCTTGATCCCCTTAACAATCAAGAGCCTATCTATCTCTGTCTTAAATGTACTCAATGACCTGGCCTCCACAGTGTTCTGTGACAGCAAATTCCATAGATTTACCACTCTGGCTGAAGAAGTTTCTACTTATCTCCATTCTAAAAGGTCTTCCCTTTTACTCTAAGGCTGAGCCCTCGGGTCCTAGTCTCTCCTACCAATGCAAACATCTTCCCAACATATACTCTGCCTAGACCCGCAATAGGTACAATCTATAAATTAAATACTTGTAATGTAAGACTCCAATGAAATAGTCTTGTGTTCTTGTCTTTAAATCTTTCCAAAAATGTCAAAGGATTGTGATCGGTGTACATAACAGTGTATGATGCATTATTTGCATCATTAAAATGTTGTAAGGCCGATACGAAACTCTAACTCCTTTTCAACGAGTGAACATTTTCTCTGGTGGATATTGAGTTTCTTTGAAAAATAGCCAATGGGCCTTTCAATGCCACAGTCATCCTCCTGTATCAACACAGCTCCAACCCCTACATCGCTTGCATTAATAGTGATTTTCAAGGGTGTTAAGAAATTTGGCATGGCTAAAACTGGTGCAGTGGTTAACAGTGCTTTTAAATTCTCAAAAGCGTCCTGGCATTGTGCTGTCCACTGAAATTTTGTGTCCTTCCTGAACAAATCTGTCAGCAGTGTCACCACGTTACTAAAGTTTGGTACAAAATTCCTGTAGAATCCGCTCAGTTACAAAAAATTGTAGCACTTCCTTCTTCAAAGGTGGTCTTGGAAATTCCTTGATGACCTTCATCTTCACATTCCTCTGCGTCATTTGTCCGTGTCTGATGTTGTGCCCCAAGAACACCACTTCTGCCTCTGAATTGTGTTTTTGGCCAAGTTTATGACCAACTTTGCCTTCTGTAGTCTCTCAAAGACCTCTGCAAAATGCTCCATGTGATGTGTCCACACATCTCTACAGACAGTACAATTAGTCAATCCTACCACAACTCTGTGCATAAGTCTTTGAAAAGTAACTGGTGCATTTTTCATTCCAAAGAGCATTATTTTAAATTGATACAGCACATTTGGGGTTACAAAAGAAACAACTTCTTTGACAAAGGTACTTGCCAGTAACCGCAAAGTAAGTCCAAATTTGTGATGTAAGTGACTTGTCCTACTTTTTCCACACAGTCCTCCAGCCTTGGAATTGGGTATGAATCTGATTTGGTCATGGCATTGACCTTCCGATAATCTACACAGAATTGTTGAGTACCATCAGGTTTGGAAATTGACACGATTGGTGAACTCTACTGGCTTTGACTTGGCTGTACAATGACGTCTTGGAGCATCACTTCCACTTCCTTCTGTATGTGTGCTGCTTTGAGAGGATTAAGCCTGTAGGGCTGTGGTTTTATTGGAACAGCATTCCCTATGGCAACCTCGTACTAGGGTATTAGTCCTCTCCATTCTACTTGTACATATGTCCTCGTAGCACTGTAACAACACTTTCAATTCAGTTCTCTGTTACTGGGACAGAGCTCGCTACCCTATCCCATCCTTTTAAGGACTTCCTCATTATTCAATGTATTCAGAGGCACATCAAAATCTGAATCATCTGGATGTGATTCCTCACTTTGAGTGGCAGTAACTAATAACTGTCTCTCTGTCAGTACTTTTCCTGTCCAAGTACGGTTTCAGCATGTTCATGTGACATACCCAATAAATTATTTTTCCCTATCTGGCATCTTTATCAGTTAGTTCACCTGACTCAACTCCTCAATCTGACAGGGACCACTAAACCTTGCTTTGAACAGATCTCCTACCACTGGTAACAGCACCAATACGTTATCCCTATGGGGAAATGTAAAAATTTTTGATTTCTTATCTGCTTCTTGCTTCATTAGATGCTGTGCCACCTTCTAGCTAATTCACCTACTATATTTAATCTTTTTCTCCCATCAGATACATAATCCAACTGTGAGATCTCTGTCTCTGACCTATCAACTTTTCCTTAATTAAATTTAAAGGCCCTCTTACTTTGTATCAGAATGTCAATTCAAATGGAGTAAACTGAGTTGATTCACTTGGAGAATCTCTAATAGTAAATAATATAAAGGGATACCTTTATCCTAATCATTTGGCTGATCCTGGCAATAAGCCCTCAGCATGGTCTTTAGGGTCTGATGCTACCTTTCCAATGCTCCCTGGGATTCAGGATGGTATGCACTGGATTTAAAGTGGTTGATGTCTAAACTATCCTTAATCTCCTTAAATAATTTGGCAGTAAAATTGGATTCTTGGTCTGACTGAATCTTCCTGGGTAGTCTGTAACAGGTAAAGAAAGCAAGCAACTCCTCCACAAATTTTTTTACCTTGACATTCCGTAATGGAATTACTTCAGGAAACCTGGTAGACACTTCCATTATGGTTAGCAAATACTGGTTCCCACTTTTGGTTTTAGGGAGGGGACCTACACAATCAATCATAACCTGCGTGAAAGGTTCTTCAAATGTACTGGTTTTATTACTGCTTGTGGCTTTTGTACCATTTAACATGTATGACAGATATGGTAAAATTCAACCACATCTTTATGTAATCCAGGCCAATAGAAATGTTTTTGTATCTTAGCCTGAGTCTTCCTCACTCCTAGATGAACTCCTACAGATGATTCGTGTGCTACTCTCAATACTTCCTGTATGTATGCTACTGGCAACACAATGTGGTGAACTTCTCCCCATTTCTCCTCTGCACAAGGTCTCTCTTTCCACCTTAAGATTTTATCCTTAAGGTAATAATGTTCTGGAATACACTCTGATTCCTTTTAGGACTAGGCTTTATGGTATTAATCTTTTATTGTTTCATCTTTTTGCTGTAACTTAATTAATCTTTCAGAACTAAACATATCTGCCTGATCCTTTACCTGCTCAGGTTGTTCTTTACCATTTCATCAAACAGGGTGTCAGCTAATTGGACCTCATCTCCTTCAACTCCTTCTTCTTTATCTTTAGTTTTCCCTTCTTGCTTTAACTTATGACTGTGGGATCTTGTCACAACACAGTCTGGAAAAATTCTAGGTTATTTTTCTCTTAACTCCTCACTTCCCTGGTGATCTTTCGGTCGCTCCGCTACAATGGGCTTCACTCCCATCTTTGATCTGCCATATCATTTCCACGAACAATTTGTGTTCTTGGAATAGTCACCCTTTGAATCACTCCCACTATCACTTCCGCAGTCTTGACTTAGAGAGGAGTGCTAATTCTCTCTCCACTTATTCCACAGATTATCACTGTCTTGGGCAACATTGTCAGAAGGAGTGCAAATGTTTTCAACTCTTAGTATTAAAGACTGACCAGCTCCTGTATCTCACAATAAATGAACTACTTCACCTACTCCCCCTGTTCTACCTGAGTAAACCTTACCCAAAGTGGTAAAGTCTTTGAAAAGATCAGGCAGTATCTTATTTTCTAGCTCATGATTAGGCTGTGCATTCTCTTGCAGCTCCTTGAGTTCTCTTGGAATTACCGTCACTACCTCAACTAATCCCACTAGTTAAGCCTCTTTTATCACATCCTTTTTCCTCAGGGCCTCTCTTAACTCTCACAGCATTGTGACTTTGTGTGTCCCCACCTTTATTGCAGTGAAAACACTCTAAGGCCTTTTACCTCTTTACCAACCTCTTGGGTTTCTTTTCTTCACATGTGGTAAACTGTTCCCAGTGTGATCTACTTTTTGCTTTTCATTGTAGGATTTCCCTCTTTCCCACTTTCTATCTCTCAGAATGAAATTGCTGTCAGAAACTAGATTTTGATTTACACACATGCATATTTATCTGTCATCTCTGCAGCTCTACTTGCTGTTTTTACTTTCTGTTCCTCAACTCATGTTCTTATCACTTCTGGAAGTGAATTTTTAAACTCCTCCAGCAGAATAATCCCTCTACGATCTTCATGTTGTTTCTATCTTTAATGCTCTCACTAATCTATGCTGTGTTTAATTTTTTCAAACCAGACATAAGTCTGGTTCCTTTCGAAAATTTCTCAAGCATTGTCTAAATGCTTCTGGTACCGATTTGTAGGCATTCAAAATAGCCTGTTTTACTACTTCATAGTCTCCTGACACCACATTTCGCAGCACTGCAAACACCTCACTAATCCTGCCTACCAACTTGGTCTGAATTAACATCACCCACACAGTCTCCAGCCAATTTATCTGTGTACCCAATTTCTCAAAGGAAATTAAAAAGACTTCTACATCATTATCATCAAATTTTGGTAATGTTTTGATATGTTTGTGTATATCTCTACCAGGTCTTTGGCTACTATGGGTTTGCTCATCATCACTGTCCTCACTATTTTCTACCTTCATTTCCATTCTTTTAAATAGTCTTTCCTATTTACTTTACAACTTCTGAATTTCAAACACGGTTTCTCTTTTTGTCTTTCCTCTTCCTGTAACCGTAATTCAAACCATTCCCTTTCTTCTCTGGCTTTTTCCTTTTCTAACTCTAATTATCTTATTTGCAATTTAATTTTTTTTCTAGCTCCACTACACTTGCTTGTTTCTCTGAGTATACCCTAAATGCTTGACCAACTCTGTTACAATTTCATCCTTCCTCTTATCCCTAGTTAAACCCAATTCTAGCCTGTTTGCTAATTCTAAAAGTATCTCCTTCCTCTATCTTTCTAAACTTTCTCAGCAAATTTGGGAAGCATCTTCAAACCCCAGAACTTCTTTAGCAATGTTAAGAGCCATTTCCCCCACTTTGGATTTAACCAACCACAAGCAACTTAAATTAAACAGATTTTTCACTTCTCACTTAAGTTTTACGTAAAGATATGGGACACTAGTCCCCAAGGCTATTTAAATCTGCTGGGACCTTTCAAACCCCAAATCTGTTCAGATCCTGGAAATGAACTGGCCAGATCCTGGACCTGAGAGCCCGATCTGTCATAAAGGGGAAGTCGACTCCCCTCTGATAACTAAAACCACAACACCCAGAAAGGCTGTCATCGCCCTATAATCTGTTTTTAAAATAATGAGAACAGTGATATAACCTGCCTGTGACCCTCAAGCTATTATAAAGGAATGGTTAAATGAAATAAACTCCTGACACTCACTCTACAATTTATTGATCTAGCTCTAACAGTGAACAAATTAACTGAAGTATTAACAAACCAAACAATTTCCCTCTAACTACCAACTACTCCCCAATAAAACAAAATGCTAATGGTATGCTGTTCCAATAAATACAAGTCCCACTGATATAAACCAAAATAAACAAAAATTACAACTTAGTCTCAAAATTATAGCCAGGGTATGTCTTCCGGAATGTTCTGTGCCTCCTCCACTGATCATCTTAGCCAGGAGTGCTACTGTACCTTTAGTTAGATGATGGATACTCTGAGGCTTAGAATTCTGTAACAGCCAGTGATTTTCTTTTTAGAGCTGATGGTTGTTATCTCTAGTAGATGGCAAGTTGCTCTTGCCCTAATTTTCAAATGCCCTCTTCTTTCATACCCTTGATGACATATCAATTTCTTAGAATAGGTTTGGTCCTATGTTGTCAAAACCATCAAATTTAAATATAATTGGTTTCTAGAATCTAAGTGCCTGGTTTAAATTAATTGGCTGATGTTCAAACTAGTTGCCCTGATAATAAAACAAAACTGCAGTTTAGATTGCTAACCATACAGCCTTTGATACAACTGTTTAAATTTCAGGAGCTCTGTGCACCTGCAAACCCACAAGCTGCTGGCTGCAGACACCTTTTTTTAATCTCCAAGCCTAGAAAAAGCACGTCATGTTTTAAAGGGACCACACACTCTTCCCAGAATCATTTTACAAACATCAAATTCGAACATCCTGCTTTCCAATCTTCAAGTACGCCACCCAACTTTGTAACACCTAACTGTAATCCTTTAGAGTTCCCTATATACAGGCGTCATACTTCTGGATTAGAAAATTGCACATTTGCTCTGCTTTTTAAGATGGATGGAGGAAGAAAACCAGGAAATTACAGACGACTTAGCCTAACATCTGTGGTGAGGAAATTGTTGGAATCCGTATCAAAGATGGGGGAACTGAACACCTTAATTTTTATTTTCATTTAATAAGGGAGAGCCAGCGTGGATTCATGACAGTGGATCGTGCCTGACAAACCACACTGAATTTTTTGAAATGGTGCCCAAGGTAGTTTACAAGAATGATACCTGGACATTAGGGATTAAGCTGTGAGGAGAGATTATACAAAGTAGGCCTCTTTTCTCTAGAACTTAGGTAAAGGGGGTGATCTGATCAAAGTCTTCAAGTTATTAACAGGAAAAGACAGGATAGATAAAGAAACTATTTATACTGGTTAGGGATTCTATATGGGCATAGCCTAAGAATTAGGACCAGACCATTTCAGGTGCACTGAAGAGGCGTTGGACTTGGAACACTAATTTTGCTTACTTCCCACAGGCTACCAGACCTGTTGAGTTTTTTTCAGCAATTTCTGCTTTTGTTTCAGATTGCTAGCATCTGCAGTTCTTTGTTTTATTTTATTCATTCAGGAGAGATGTTAGGAAGCACTTATACACACAAAGGATGGTAGATGTTTGGAACTCTCTTCCTCAAATGGCAGTGGATGCAAGATCAGATGTTAATTTTAAATGAGGTATTTTTGTTAAGCAAAGGTATTAAAGGATGTGGGTCAAAGGAAATTTTATGAAGTTAGACCACAGTTCAGCTTTGACTCATTGGTGAAGCAGGCTCAAGGGGCTAAATGATCCATTCCTGTTCCTATCTTGCATTGCTGTCTCAGGACTGCCTCCGTCAGTGTTGGTCACTCCTCCATCCCATTTCTGCCTTCCTGGAATGAAGATATGGCAGGGATTTCATTTTGTAAAGAAGATGGATCTGTGAGTTGGAACATTTCTCAATTTGACCTTCCTACCTTCTCCACAAAAATCGACCTAATACCTTTATGTTCTAGATTGCCTATTCAGACAAAATCAACTCTTAGTAAATACTATTTCTTCTCTTTCAGACTGGCTTATGTGTTGATGAGATCATCTTTTATCCTTCTAAATGCAAGAAGATATAGGCCCAATTTACTCAGCCTCTCATGTCTTTTCTTACACCAAAGTACTTCAGGTACAATTTCGTCAAAGCCTCTTCATTTGGCACAACGATCACCACCATTCCTGATTCCTCAGATGCTGAAGAGGTCCATGTCCACATGCAGCATGATCTGTACATCACCTGATTTTGGCTGATAAGGTTGCAAGTAGTGCAAGACAAGTACCAGGCAGTAGTCATTTCTAATGAGAGACATTCTAGCCATTGCCCCTTTGCATTCAATGGTACTTCTATCACCGATTCTCCCACTACCAATATCCTGTAGGTCAGCATAGACCAAAAACATAACTGAACCAGCCATATAAATATTGAGGCTACAAGAGCTGGTCAGAGGTGTGATAGAATACTCTCTTCTTGACTGGATGAGCGCAACTTCAAGAACATTCAAGAAATTCAAAGCAGCTCACTTAACTATTACCTCATTGATCCCTTTCAAAAATCACTCCCTTTATCATTAGCAAAATGACAGCAGTGTGTACCATCAGCAAGATGCACAGCCAAATGTTGAGGTTGTACAAGACATTGGTGAGGCCTCTTCTGGAGTACTGTGTTCAGTTCTGGTCGCTCAGTTATAGGAAGGATATCATTAAGCTGGACAGGATACAGAAGAGATTTACCAGGATGTTGCTGGGTATGGAAGGTTTGACAGGCTGGATAGGATGGAACGACTTTCACTGGAGCATGGGAGGTTGAGAGGTGACCTTATAGAAGTTTATAAAATTGAGTGGTATGGATAGGGTTCATGGTAGGTATCTTTTCCTTAGGGTGGGGGACTTCAAGACAAGGTAACACGTTTTTAAGGTGAGAGGAGACAGATTTAAAAAAGACATGAGGGGCAAATTTTTTACAGTGTGGTTTGTGTGAGGAATGAATTTCCTGAGGAAGTGGTGGATGTGGGCACAGTTACAACATTTAAAAAATATTTGGATAAGTACATGAATAGGAAAGGTTTGGAGGGATATGGTCCAGGAGCAGGCAGATGGGACCGGTTTAGTTTAGGATTATGTTCAGCATGGATTGGTTGGACCAAAGAGTCTGTTTCCGTGCTGTACGATATCTACCACCTAGTAGACCAAGGAAAGCAGATGCATGAGAGCATCACCACATATTAAGTTCCCCTCCAAACCATCCAAACTTGGAGCTCTGTCACCATTCTTTGTTTATTGCTGGGTCAAAATCTGGAATTTCCTTCCTAAAAGGTATCCTGATACCCCAAAGGCTGCAGTAGTTCAAGAAGGTAGCTCAGTACCACCATTTCCAGTGCAGTTCGGAATTCACAACAAATATTGGTTTAGCCAGTGATGTTCACATCCTCTGAATTAATTTTGAAAAAGACTGTTCTTGTACTCCAATACGCTTACAATAAGAACCAATATATGATTTGTCTATATTTCTTGAGTTTGGTATCCACTTAGGATGTGTAATAAAAGCAAAATAATGTGGATGCCTGAAATCAGAAATGAAAAACAGAAAGTGCTGAAGAAACTAGTCAGCTCTGTGGAGAAAGAAGTAGAGTTAACACTGGAGTCCAGTATGACTCTTTCAAACTGAGGATGTGTGTCGGGGGAGTGGGGATGGAAGTGATTTGATATTTCCTATCACAGAGATGGGGGAGTAAGAAAATGATAGAAACTTGACTGTGGGTACAATGCATATTATAAGTGTAATGAGTAGAAAACAAACATGTTTAATTTTGCTCCATTCACATGTGAAGTGATATAGTGCCATACAGACAGGAAGGGTAAATGTGATAAAAGGTCACGCAAATAACACAGGATTACATCCCTACAGCAATTGTACTGTGACTTGATTGAAACTGAAACTAGCTTGTTATTTTAAGTTTCTTAACATCAGATAAAACTCTGAGCTATAGGACAGTGTCTCAGAACCTGGATGTCTTAAACATCTCATTAGAATTGGAATTGTTGTAACTGATGCAAAATGAATATGTTCATCAGGAGTTTCATTGATATGTAGGAATACCTTCCTAATACTGAGCCACTTGCTGCCTACTTGATCCTGAAAGGGAAAGCATGGCAAATCATTGGAATATGGAAGAATGAGAAGTGATCTTACTGAAACATACAAGACTTTGAGGAATTGACATGGTATATACTAAAGATTGTTTCCCTCACAGAAAAATCTCGGACCAGAGGGAATCTTAGAATATTGGGTTGTACATTTAAGACACAGATGAGGAATTACTTCTCTTAGGGTTGTGAATCTATGGATTTTTTAATCACAAAGGACTGTTGAGGCTGGATCATTTTAAGTTTATTCAAGGCTGATGTACAGATTCCAGTCGTAAGGAAATGAGCATAATGGGGAACAGGCAGGAAAGTGGAGTTCAGTATTATCAGATCAACTGTGATTTCATTAAATGGCAGAGTAGACTGAAAACCACCTTCTGCTCCTACATCATAAGGTCTGAAATCACTGAATCAACATATAGCGGTAGACCATAAAATGACTTGTGTACAGCACTTGATTTTTGCCTGTTGTAAATGGTTATCAAATCATTGTAACATGAAGTATGCCAGATTTGTCTGGTGAATGCAGACATTTGGAATATGTGATTGGACTGTAGCATTGAAGTCTTGTATCTATATTGAAGTGAATGTAGCCAATTCAAAACAATATATTACATGCGTGAGTATGTGCGCGTGCATACCCACCCCACTTGCACTCTTCTCTGCCCCCCACCCCCAACAAATGTGCACTCCCCTACACCTACGTGCAGTCAAGGAATAGAATCATTACTAAAGACCCCTGGATGACATTACTAATGAAGTATGGAATCTGTCAAAGGGTTTTAGTATAGTGCAATTCCTGTGTGACAGCTTGCTAAAAGGGTGATGTTGTGATTTTGCAGTTTTGTTGGGCAGGCATATTCTTTGACATTGAGTGCACTCTGATGATAGGCCTAGTAAGCAGTGGGATTTGTTGTGAGTGGGATTTCCATGTTCTGTTTATACAACAGGGTTGCAAGCAAGTAAGCATTACGGATGGATTCTACCTGCAGATTTTACGTCCTGAATGCATACGAACAAACATTGCCAGTTGAAACAACTTCATGTGGTTTGAGCATTTGACAGGACTGATTATTTAAAATTTGCCTTTTAAAATTCACTTGCTATTTCTTTGTCAACATAAATCTCAGATCTGCAGAGAAAATGAAAGTAATGGCCCAAATTTTCCTGTAACTAGGTTGTCAAAGATAGGGATAGTAGGAACTGCAGATGCTG
>NW_025969693.1:0-14119 GCF_021869965.1 Rhincodon typus | reverse complement strand
GTTTCAGTATTGACCCTCTGCGTCTATGTCATTTTAAACCCGATGTTTTCTGTCTTCGGAGAGTCCACAAAACCATTTTGAAATCAAAGTAATCCTTTGAAAGACATTTAAGTAGTAACAGTGCTGTTTTCTTGGTGTTTGTAATAAATTTCAGGTAATTTTTGGATACACCATATCGCAAAATTACAGAAGGGGAAGGAGGATATTTGGCCCATCATACTGAGCTGTCTCTGTCATCTCATGCAAATCCTTTTTCCGCCCATCACCTGCACAAAATTTTCATCCAATGCCCTCTGTACGTCTCCATTGAACCTCATTCATCACATTTACAGCAGTGCACTCCATAACCTAACTGCACACGGTATGGTGGGCAGTTGGATGGGGTATGGTGTGTTTTTTTTTATCTCCTCTGTTTAGAACACTCACGATTTCAAAAAACCTCAATTCCATCTCCTGTCAGCCTGCTGTTGAGAGAGAACTGTCCCGAACTCTTCAATCTATTCTTACAGCTGAAGCTTTTCCTACCTGGAAATATAATAATCAGCACATCAATGCATTTGCCTTTTTCCTGTAATGTGCAGGCCACAATTGTGCACAATACTCCATTTGAGATTTAACTTGCCTTGCAGAATTTCAATGTCATCAACTTCTTACTCGTATACTCTATACCCCTATTAACAAAGGCTGTATGCTTTATATATTGCTCTCTCCATCTGTACTGCTACCATCATTTCAACTGTGCACGTCCATACTCCTTTTTTACTTTGTTAGGAAAATCACTTGAAAGACAAACCGCGTCACCTTACACTTCTCTGCATTGTACCTCATCTTCCACCTATCTGCCCACTCCACCAACTTTTCAGTGCATTTTTGGAGTTCCACATTATTCTTCTCACAATTTACAATTCTCAAGTTTAATGGCATCTGCAAACTTGGAAATTGTCCCCTGCACACCACGATCAAGATAATTAATTATCTATCAGGAACGACAAACGTCCCAATCGCAGCCCCTGGAGAATTCCACTGCAAACCTGCTTCGCAGCCTGAAAAATATCCGTTCACCATTATTGAAATATTGGACTGGACAAAGAGGAAGGCATTCTTTCTTTGAATAATGCCACAGGCTTTTAAAAATCCATTTCTGAATCTCACTGCATCATATATCCAGCAACGCAGCAACTCCTTGATAATGTCAGACGAGACCATACTCTGTAATAACCAGAATGACACATAAGCCCTCAATTGACAAGCATCAGAGTTATGAACACAGCCTTCTGGGCCTCAGAAATGTCAACTGCAAGTGCTTTGTGCGTACAGTCTTTTGTCAAATCCTTCAGCCAACAGAGCACCTGCCTCCAGGGCTGGAATGTCTTCACGAAAGGAATGTTTTTGCAGGCCGACCGGGAAAGAGAAGGGAAGTCTTCAAAGCACTGCAGCCAAACTAGTTTGGAGAGCCTTGATTCTATGGTGCCACTCTTGATAAAGAAGTTTGACAAAGTTCGCATGGTGGACTGGTTAACAACGTTAGGTCACATGGAATACAGGGAGAACGAGCCATCTGGATACAGAAATTGAATAGAAGGTAGGAGAGAGGGTGGTGGACGAGGCTTACTTTTCAGATTGAACGTCTGTGACCACCGGGTTGGAGGGTTTGAGCTGTGAGGAGAGGCTGAATAGGCTCGGGCCATTCTTCCTGGAGTGTCAGAGGGCGAGGAGGACCTTATATAGGTTTATAAAATCATGAGAGCATGGCTAGCGTGAACAGCCAGGGTCTCTTCCCCTAGGTCGGGGAATCCAAATCTAGATATCATGTGTTTATTTTGAGAGGGGAAGTTTTAAAGGGACCTAAGGGGCAACGTTTTCATGCAGAGGATGGCACAAGTGTGCAATAAGCTGCCAGTAGAATTGGTGATGGATGGCACAATAACAAAATTTCAGAGGCAAGTGAATGGGTCTACGAATAGGTACGGTTGAGGGATATGGCCAAATTGAATAGATTAATTTTGGTTATCTGGTCAGTATGGACGAGTTGGACTAAAGTGTCTGTTTTCATACTGTACATCTGCGATTCTATGATTCCATGTTTCACTGACAATAAGGCACTTTCTCAGTAATATCCTGTGAGAACGAGGCACTCCCACACTGCTGCAAATACCTCAGTACCAACCCTCTTAACATGTGGCGCTCCCTCAGTTCTAACCCATTGACCGTGACACAATGCCTCTGGACTCACTCTCTAATCAGTTGGCACTCGCTCAATTCCAACACCTACACAATGAGGCACTGCCTCCGTATTGACCCTCTGACTCCTACAGATCTGACTCACTGACAGTCCTGTATTGTTAGTCCTGAACTTTTAATCATTTCGTACTCCCACAATTCTGACCCCATAACGTTGAGGAACTGACTCAGTATTAACCCAGTGGCAATGAGAGGCCCCCTCAGTACTGGACCTCTGACTATGCTTCAATACCTCAAGACTGACACTCTGTCAATAAGGCATTCCCTCAGTTAGACCTTCTCTAAGTGCTGCAATACCTCAGCGAGGCTCCTGTAATCAAGTGGCACTACTTCAATTCTAATAACTTTAGGATGTGGCACTGCCTCAATGTTGACCCTCTGACAATGAGGCACCCCCTCAGTACTGAATGTCTAATTATGTGGCATACCCTCAACTCTGAAACCTTTACAATGATGGGATGTTCACTGATGATTGCACAATGTTCAGAACCATTCGCAGCTCCTCAGATACTAAAGCAGTCCTTGTTCAAATGCAACAAGACCTGGCTTGGGCCAACAAGTGCAAATAACATTTGTGTCACACAATACAACCATCACCAATAAGAGACAATCTAACCACTGCCCCTTGGCATTCTACAGTGTTACCATCACTGAATCCCCACTATCAACATCCTGAGGGTCATCATTGACCAGAAACTCAACTGCACTCACCAAATAAACACAGTGCAAGAGCAGCTGAGAAACTAGGAATACCACAGGGAGTAATTCTCCTCCTGACTCCTCAAAGCCTGTCCACTATCTACAAGGCATGAGTCAGGAGTGTGATGGAATAGTCCCCATTTGCCTGGATGAGTGCAGCCCAAACAACACAAGAAGCTTTAAACAATCTAGTACAAAGCAGCACGCTTGACTGGCACTACATCTACAAATATCCACTCCCTCTACCAACGACAGTCAGTAGCAGCAGTGTATGCTGTCTACAAGATGCACTGCAGAAATTCACTAAAGATCCTCAGACAAACCCACGACCACTTCCTGGAAGAACAAGGGTAGCATACTAGAAATGCCACCTTCCAGTTCCCCTCCAAGCCATTCACCATCCTGACTTGGAAATACATTGAATGCAACTGTGAAGGAAGACAGTCATCCACCAAGAGGGAGAAAGAGAGAGAGAAATTCTGAGAGAAATTACAAATGCTGTAGACAAACTAAAATTGTAATCTTCAAATATCCTAATTAATAGCACCAGAGCAGAGAGGTGCAACCATTAGATAATCAATGTCACTAAATCAGAAGTTAACAGAAACATATCAGCCCCAGGACATACAGAAGAAAAATAGCCTCTTCTGTAAATAATACACAAGATTTATCTGTTCTCGTGATGGCAGGCATCGTCTTATTGAAGAAGTTTCTTTCTGAAAGATGGCTCCTTCACCACCGCTTAGTACAAGCATGGGAGTGTGTGTGTGGTGGTGGGGGGTGGCGAGGTTAATGATGATCTTCTGTTTCCTTCACTGGCTGAATGTTAAAAAGAATGCATCCGTTAGTCAAGTGTTCAGCTCCCCATGGGAATGATGGGGAGGTGGGTGTGGAAGAGGTTAAGGGATAAATGTCCGTTGGGAAAACCATCCAAAATGGGGGAGTTATGTATGAGGCTAATACTGTCAGAATGCTGTTGGGTGGGGCAGAGGACGAGGAAAGATGCAGCAACCGTCTGCTCATGTTGTGGGATACTGTTGCACCTGTCAGAGCAGGACATGGAGAGGAAGTAACATAATGAACGCATATGGAACTGAAGCATCAAATTTACAGGGCAACAACTGTTCCACCTCCAAGGACTTGGTGCAAATGCCACAACAACTGAACAGACCGGCAAATTCCAGGAGAAGTAGTCACTCGGCAGACTTTTCATCATTCAGAAGGCTGAGGACAACCTGAGCTTCTGAATCTTTCCACATTTAGACACAAGTCAGCCCTGGACAGGTGCAGCTCCAACAACACAAGAAGCTCAACACTGTTCAGGACAAAACAGCCCACTTGATTGGCACCACATCCACAAACATTCACTCCCTCCACCACCAACACTTAGTAGCTGCAGTGTGTACCATCTACAAGGTACACTGCAGAAATTCCTCCAAAAATCCTCAGACAGCGCTTTCAAAACACGTGACTACTTCCATCGAGAAGGACAAGAGCAGATTCATGGGAATACCACTCCCTACAAGATCCCCTCCAAACTAAAAATGTGTCACCATTCCTTCTCTGTCACTGGGTCAAAACCCTCGACCTGCCTTCCCAACAATATTGTCCTTACAAGCAGTGGCCAGTGGTTAGCACTGCTGCCTCACAGCGCCAGAGATCTGGGTTCAATTCAGTCTCAGGTGACTGTGTGTGTGGGGGTTTGCACATTCTTCCCATGTATTTGTCGGTTTTCTCCAGGTGCTCCGGGTTCCTCCTAAAGAACAAAGATGTGTGGATTAGGTGAATTGGCCACGCTAAGTTGCCCATTGTGTCCAGGGATGAGTAGTTATGTGCATTATCCATGGGAAGTGCAGGGTTACAGGGATAGGGTGGAGGGGGTGGGGGGTGGGTGGAGGGGTCAGTGTGGTGGAATGCTTTTTGTCGTCATTATGGACTTGTTGGGCCAAATTGCCTGTTTCCACATTGTGGGGATTCTAATGATTCTGGGTCAACTGTCAGCACAAGGACTGGAGTGGTTCAAGAAGGCAGCTCAACACCACCTTCTCATGGGGCAACTAATGGCAGCCAATAAAGCTGGACCAGCCAGCGATCTTTAGATCTCCCAAATGAATTTTAAAAACCCTGAAGTCCTCACCCACGGGGTCATTCCACTCAATCTTGTCTCTTTTGGTTCGTAAAAATAGGAGTAAGCACTTCGAGCCTGTTCCACCTTTCAACATGATCATGGCTGATCATTGAACTCACACTTTCTACCCACTGTCTTTGTTCTCTTTAGTCCTAAGCACCATATCCAATTTCCCTTTGAAAATAGTCAATGGTTTGACCTCAACAGTTCCCAGACAGAATTCCACAGGCTGACCTCTGTCTGGGTGAAGACATTTCTCCTCATTTCCTAAATGATCTCCTTTACCTCCTTGATTCTCAGCCCTATTTCTGGACTCCTGAGTCATTGAGGACATCATTACTGCATCTACCTTGTCAAGTCCTCTTTAAATTTATAGGCTTCCATCAGATGCCCGTTCTTCTTTTAAACTCCCACGAATATAGACCTAACTGATCCAGTTATTCATCTCTCAATACCACCATCCCAGAAATCACTCTGGTAAATCTTTCACTCACTGTCACTATAACCAATCCATGAATCCCCTCAATAAGGCAGCCAACGAACCATCTGCCTTGTTCACCACCTGCAGTAGGGTCAGGGTCAGGGTCATACTTGCTTTCAGCGACAGGTACAAGGACACTAAGGACTCAGTGCATCCCTCCCTTTCCCAATCTGTCACCCTTCAGATAATATATGACTATTCAGTTTTTGCCCCTAAAGTAGATAACTTCACATTTATGCGAGAGGTGGTTCATCTGCTACGTACTTAACCACTCATCAACTCAACTCAACCTGCCCTGAGATCCACCATGTCATGGCCCCAACAGACAGGGTAACATACAGAGCCAAGACTGAGGAACAAGCCTCACGGAAGACTTCGTTCAAGGCTCAACAGCGATGGTATACCCAGAAACAGCCTTCCAACCTCAGGTGTGCACCAGGTTAAAAGTATAGAACTGTGGACGAAGAAAGACCAGATGTTCGGCAACTAATTAGTAACGAGGAGCCATGTGACCACGTGTCCGTGTCCAAACTACACGTGAGCAAAAGGGGGCGGGCGCTACAGTTTAACCAATCAGATGACAAGGTCTGTGCATGAGCCCCGCCTACGAACGACAGAGTCTCGCCCGTGAGGACCGGGGCGACGCCCATGACATGTGGTTGCTCCAATCAGCGGAGGCAGGGGAAAGACTGAATTGAGAAGGAAATTCTCCACCCAGAGGGTTGTTCATCTATGAAACTCCTTGCCCAGTGAAGTAGTTGATGCTACTTCAGTAAACGTTTTTCAACGTAAGGTCGATATTTTTTTGAACAATGAAGGAATCAAGGGATACGGTGAGAACGCGGGTAAGTGGATCTGAGTCCACAAAAAGATCAGCCATGATCTTATTGAATGGCGGAGCAGGTTCGAAGGGCCGGATGACCTACTCCTGCTCCCAGTTCTTATGTTCTAAAGCCAGACCACGACCACTACCACGCCCACACCGAGGAAAGAGCACCAGCGGAGGTGAAGATAGGTGCGTGCCCCCGCAAGAGCGAGATGTCTTGTTTTCAAATTCTGAACCGTCACTGTCAGCACCCACACCGTTCCCCGCACCGCCCCCCCTCGATAATGCGGCCCCTCCCTATGCACCGACGACCCCGCCCCCCTCTGTGGAAAGAGGAAGTTACTGTTTTGAGTCCAGTGAAACGTTTTGCAACTGAAGTGAAGTGGAAATTTGATGGATATGATCCTGTCGAAAGGGGACAGAGAAATACGTGGAACAGAAGGCGTTATGAGCGTAAATTGGAGAGTGAGGGGGTTTGCAGATCAAAGTGTGCCAACGAATGAAAGGGGAAAGAGGGTGGTAAAAGTTGTAGAGGAGAGACAAAGCATTGCTCCAGAGCAGGTGTTAATGATAGAATGAAGATCTGATTGAAAATGAAATACAGCATGAAGACAGGATGCAATCGCTGGGGGAAATTATATCAAAATCAGAGGACTGTGTTAATGGGTCAAAAACTGTTGAACTCACTATTGAATGTAAACCAATGTTTTGTCTCTTCTCAACAACCATTACCACTGCCGTTTTGTTCTGTGGAAGGGTCACCGGACCTGGAACTTTAACTCTTTTTTTTTGCCTCCACAGATGCTGCCAGACCTGCTGAACTTTTCCAACAGCTTCTGTTTTCGTTACCTTTGCCGTTGCTTTGTGTTCATTGGTGAATTTGATCTTTAATCTCCCTCACCCTGAAACTTTGTCATGACCTTTTAGCCCACATTCCTGTCTCCCCCTTTCGACAGCATAGAACATAGAACATTACATAGAACATTGCAGCGCAGTACAGGCCCTTCGACCCTCGATGTTGCGCCGACCTGTGAAACCAATCCGAAGCCCATCTAACTATCCAGAACACTCTCACATTTTATCTCTTAAAGCAATTGAGTTTAAAGGCAGGGACACAAATTTCCAAGTAAGCTTCCACCTCCTGGATGTGGTGCTGCTGTCATTCTGCTCAATTTCCTTGCCTCCGTTTCCAGGCTCTTAATGTCCTTCCTAAAATATGGTGTTCAGGTTTCGCTGTGTACTCAACTGGAGCTGACAGCTATACTTTATAAAGGTTTAGCATCACTTTCATGCTTTTTTACTCTCATCTTCCAGTACTGAAGCCCAGAGTCCCACTGACAGTGTTTAATTATCTCAGTACTGACCCTCTGACAATGAGGCACTCCCTCAGTACTGATCCTCTGACAATACTGCATGACTTCAGGACTGATCCTCTCATCATGTGGCATACCCTCAATTCTGACCCGCTTAGAATGAGGGACTGCCTCAGTACTGACCCTCTGACAAAAAGGGACTGCCTCCAAACGGCTCTTCTGGCAGTGCTGCAGTACTTCAGTACAGACCCTATAAGCGTGCTGCGTTCCCTCAATTCTGACCCTATTACATCCGGGCAGTGCCTCACACCAGATCCTCTGACAATGAGGCAATCCCTCAGAACAGATCCTCTGACAAAGTGGTACTGCCTCAGAACTGACCGGCTGACAATAAGGTACTCCTTCAGTACAGACCCTTTCATAATGAGTCCCTCACTCAATCCTGACCCTCTGACAGTGCTGCATTACCTCAGTATTGACCATCTAAACTCCATCAATTCTAATCCCTTTGCAATTAGGCAATCCCTTAGAACTGACCCGTTGACAATAAGGCATTCCCATCTTTCTGACCTTCTGACAGTGCTGCATTACCTCAGTACTGACACTCTTACAGTTCTTCAATACTTCAATATTGAGCCCCTGACATTTGACACTCCCTATATTCTGAGTCCATCACATTGAGGGACTGCTTCGGAATTGATCCTCGAAGAACGAGTCACTCCCTGACTTCTCACCCTCTAACAATGAGACACTGCCTCAGAACTGACCTCGTGATAATAAGGCACTCCCTCGATGCTGATCTGCTGATTACAGGCCCTTCCTCAGTAATGATCCTGTAAACATGATGAACTTCCTCAATTCTGACCCCCTTAAATGAGGCACTGGTTCAGCATGCAACTCTGACAATAACGCACTCCCAAAGTTCTGACCCTGTGACACTGCTACAATACCTCAGTACTGACTCTCTAATCGTGTGGCACTCCCCCGATTTTGACCATTGAATCGGTATTGACCCTCTGACTATAATGCACTCCACGGTTCTGATCGTCTGACAGTGCTTCAATACCTCAGAGATAACCCACTAATCATATGGCCCTCGTTCAATCCATCCCCATTACATTGAGGCACTGCCTCAGAACAGACTCTCTGACAATGAGGCACTCCCTCAGTGTTGACCCTGTAACAATCCTCAGAACAGACTGACCCCCTTACAAAGAGTCACTGCCTCTGTAGTGACCCGCTGACGCTGAGGCCCTCCCTCATTACCTACCCTCTGATAGTGCTGCAGTCCTCAGTCTTGATCCTCTAAATGTGATCCTCTGAATTCTGATCCCATTATATTGAGGCACTGCCTTACAATCGACCCACTGACAGCATCTCATGAGGGAAATGAAGTGTAGACTGGGTGACGGCTTTGCAGAACAGCTGCAGACACTCTGACAAAGAGAAACTGCCTCAGAACTGACACTCTGACAGTGTAGCAGTATTTCAGGGCTGACACTCCAGTCGTGAGTTACTGCGTCAGAACTGACCCTCTGGTGGAGCTGAAGTACCTCAGTACTGACTCTTCAATCGTGAGGCATACCCTCAATTCTGACCCCCTTACATTGAGGCACTGCTCCAGAATTGACCCGCTTACAACTCCTTCAGTACTGACCCTCTGATAATGGGGCCCTCCATCGGAACTGATTCTCGCTCAGTGAGTGACTCCTTCAAGACTGACTCTCCAGAAATTACATGATAGCTCTGCAGAGGGAGTCATTGTCAAGGAAGCACTCCCTCAGTGCCTCGCCTCTGACAGTTCTTCAATACTTCAGCTCAGACCCTATGACAATGATGTACTCCCTTAGTAGCGACACTCTGACTGCAATACCTTCTAATCATGTCATCCTCCCTCAATTCTAAATCCATTAAATGGAGGCACTGCCTCAGAACTGACCAACTGTCAATAAGTCATTCCCTCAACTGATCCTCTAACAGTGCTACACTACCTCAGTACTGACTCGGTGTTGTGAGGTCCTTCCTTCATTTTGACCGTCTTAAACTGAGTCACTACCTCAGTATTAACCCTCTGACAAAGTGGCAGTGCCTGAGAATTGACCTACTGACAATGGGGCACTCATTCAGTGCGTACCCTCTGATAGAGGTTTGATATTAGGAGAGTACTGCCCTGCGAACAGGTCAATATTAATGGGATGCCGCATTCTCGATTGCCAATATTCAGGGAGTGCTGCACTGCTTGCGGTCCTATAATAAGGGAGTACTGCACTGGCAGAGGTTCGCACTGAGGGAATGCTGCACTCTCAGATGGTCAATATTAAAGGAGTATTTCACCATCAGAAGTTTGATATTAGGGGAGTGCTGCACTGTGAGCAGGCAAATGTTAAAAGAATGCGACACGATCAGAGGGTCCATATTTAGGAAGTGGTGCACTGTCGGAGGGCAACTATTAATGGAGTACTGCAACTTTAGCGAGTGAGTGCTCAGGCAGAGCAGCAGAACAAAGGGTCAGTAATGAGAGAATGTTCCACTGTCAGAGTATCATCACTGAGGGAGTACCACAATATCGGAGGGTCAATATGAAGCATATGCTACACTGTCAGACGGTCAATGATGACAGAATGCTGCGCTGTCAGCAGGTCAGTAGTGAGGGAAAGCTGCATTGTCAGAGGGTCAGCGTTAAGGGAGTGGCACACTAACAAAGAAGCACTGTCAGAGAGCTGACCCTCTGACTATGAGGCACTCCCTCAGTACAATACACTCTGGAGTACTGATGACTGACCCTCTGATGGTGCATTTCTGCCGTACGTTAACCCTCTGACGTATCGGTATTCACTCAGCACTGACCTGACGACTGACCCTTTGACCAGGCCATTTGAGAGAAATGGGACTCCCTTACTATTGGCCCTCTGGTACTGGAGCACTCCCTCAATATTGACCTTCTGACAGTGCAGCACGACCTTAATATAGACCTTCTGACAGGGCGGCTCCCTTTCAGTACTGGCCTCCCACAGGGCAGCACTCTCTCCCCCTTGACACTCTGACAGTGCAGCACTCCCTTAACATTGATTCATAGAATCCGGACAGTGTGGAAACAGGCCATTCAGCCCAACAAGTCCACACCGCCCCTCTGCAGAACATCTCTCCCAGACCTATTCCCCGATATTTCCCATGTCGAAGCCACCAAACCTGAACATCCCTGGGCACTATGGGCAATTTAGCATAGCCAATCCACCTCGCCTTCATATCTTTGGACTGTGGGAGGAAACCGGAGCACCCAGAAAACCGACTGATACGAAAAATGTGCGAACTCCACACAGACGGTCGCCTAAGGGTGGAATCGAACCTGGGCCTCGAACGCTGTGAGTCAGCAGTGCGAACCACCGAGCTACCGCGCCACCCGAGTTAATTTGGCGACATTGCAAAACCCCTTCAAAATGGACCCTGGCACTCCATTAATATTTGCCTTCTGACAATGCAGCTTTTCCTCAGTACTGACTCTGCAACAGTGCAGCACTCCCTTAAATACTGTCAGAGAGTCAATACTAAGAGAATGCTGCACTGTTAGACATAGTAATGAGGGGAGCTGCACTATCAGAGGTTCAGTACGAAAGGTATGCTGCACTGTGGGAGGGTCAGTCATGCGGGAATTCTGCACTGCCAGAGGGTCAACAATGAAGAAGAGCTGCGCTGTCAATGTAATAGGGTCAGAACTGAATCAGTGCCTCATGATTAAAGGGTCAATACTGAGCCGGTGTCTCATTGTAAGGTGTTCAGAATTGAGTCAGTCCTGTGGTAGTGCAGCACTCTCAGAGGTTCGGTACTGAGGGAGAGCATCATTATCAGTGGGTCAGTACTGAGTGTTTGCCTTGTTGTAAGTGGGTCACTTCTGAGGCAATATGTCATTGTTGAATGGTCAGTCCAGAGTGAGTACTTTATTGTCACATAGTCAATGTTGAGGCAGTGGCACCTTCCCGGTCAGTATTGCGGTAATGCCTCATTGTAAGGAAGTCAGAATTGAGGGAGTGGCAGACATTTAGAGGGTCACTACTGAGGCAGCGCAGAACCGTCAGAGGGTCAGTACTTGAGGAGAACCCCATTATCAGAAAGTCAATACTCATGGGGTGTCACATTGTCAATGGTTCAGCACTGAGGGATCACCTCATTATCAGAGGGTCAGTCCTGAGGCAGTGCCTCATTGTCAGAAGGTCGGTGCTGAGGCAGAGCCACATTCTCAGAGGTTCAATATTAAGGTTTAGAATTGAGGGAATTCTATGTGATTATGTCACTCTGACAATGAGGCACTCCCTCAGGAATGAGACCCTGACAATAAGGCACTCTCTCAGTTCTGATTCTCTGACAAGGAAGCACTCCTTCAGTGTTAACCCTCTAACAGCGCTTCAATACCTCAGTATGGACCCTCTGTCAATGAGGCACTCGCTGAGTACGAACCCTCTGATAGAGCTGCAATAGCTTACTACTGACCTTCTAATCATGTGCCTCCTACCCCATTTCTAAATCTATTACATTGAGGCACTGCCTCAGAACTGACCCACTGGCTATAAGGCAGTCCCTCAGTACTGACCCGCTGCTCATGAGGCTGTCCCTCAGTAATGACCCTCTAAATGTGAGGCACTCCCTTAATTCTGACCCCCTTAGGCACTACCTCTGTATTGACTAACTGATATCGAGGCACTGCCTCAGAATTGACTTGCTGACAGTGGAGCACTTGCTCAGGATAGACCCTCTGATAGAGCTGCAGGTTTGATATTAGTGCAGTGCTGCACAGCGAGCAGGTCAGAATTAAGGGATTGCCGCACTGTCAGTGGACCAATATTATGGGAGTGCCACGCTGTCAGAGGGTCACTATTAATGGAGTGCTGCACTTTTGGTGAGTGAGTACTGAGGCAATGCAGCACTGTAAAGGGTCAGTAATCAGACAATGCTTCATTTTCAGAGATTTAGCACAGAAGAAGTGCTTAATCAGAGAGTTATTTCTGGGGGAGTGCTGCATTGTCAGGGTTTCACACTGAGGGAGTATCACACAATCAGAGGTCCAATATTAAGGAAATAGTGCACTGTTGGAGGCTTGATATGAGGGAGTTTTGCACTGGCAGAGGGTTAATGATGTAGGAGTGCTGAAATATCACAGAATCAGTCCTGAGAGAGTACTGCACGTTCAGAGCGTTAGTACTGATGGAGTGCTGTAATGTCAGAAGATTGATATCAAGGGAACGTTGCACTGCAGAAGGATCAGTAGTGCAGTACTGTCAGAAGGCCAACATTGAGGGAGTTCTGCAGTGTCAGTGGGTCAATATTACGGGATTGCTACACTATCAGCGTATCAATGTCAGACGGTCAGCACTGAGGGAGTGCTACACTGTTGGAGGGCTAATATTGAGTGTGTGCGACACTCAGAGGATCATTTTGTTGGAGTTCTGCACTGGCAGTCGTTCAATTGTAAGGAAATGCCACACTGGTCGTGGGTTAATATTAAGGGAGTGCTGAAACTGTCAGTGGGTTGATGCTAAGGGTGTGCAACACTGTCGGAGGGAGTGATATACTATCAGAGTGTCATCACGAAGGGAGTTCCACACTGACAGAGGGTTAATATTAAGGGTGCACTGCAGTGTCACTATTGATGGTGTGCTGCACGGGGTGTCAGTATTGAGGGAAAGCTCCATTGTTGGAGGATCAGTACTGAGGGTGTGCTGGACTGTCACAGGGCCAACATTAAGAGGGTGCTGTGCTGTCAGAATGTCAATATTAAAGGAGCACTGCACCATCAGAGGGACCGCACTGAGGGAGTGCAGCTGCTGCGAAGATCACTACAAAGGATATGGCATACTGTGAGAGGTCCATTTTGTGGGGATTGATGAACTGAGGTGACCCCCTATTTAGTGCTGACCCATCTTAGTGCTGAGCCCCCTCAGTGCAGCACTCCCTCATTGCTGACCCCGCTCAGTGCTGACCATCCTCAGTGCACCACTTCCTCAATACTGACCCTCGGACAGTCTCACAGCACTGACCCTCCAACAGTACACTACACCCTCACAGCTGACACCCCTCAGTGAAGCACTCCCTCAGTGCTGACACCCCTCAATACAGCAACCCCTCAGTGCTGACCACGTTCAGCGCAGCACTCCCTCAGTACTTACCCCATCACTGCTGACCTCCCTTCAGTGCTGGACGCCCTCATTGGAGCACTCGCTCTGTGCTGACCTCCTTCAGCGCTGACACCTCTCAGTGCTGACCCCACTTTGTGCAGCACTCCCTCAGTGTTGACTCCACTCTGTGCAGCACTCCCTCAGTACATACCCCGTCAGTGCTGACCTCCTTTCAGTGCCAGCCGCCCGAAGTGCTGCAGTCCGTCAGGGCTGACCCGCTTCAGTGCTGACCCCGCTCAGGGCAGCACTCCCTCAGTGCAGCAC
>NW_025969692.1:0-14121 GCF_021869965.1 Rhincodon typus | reverse complement strand
TGCTCCTATGATGCTGCTTGGCCTGCTGTGTTCATCCAGCTCTGCACCTTGTTGTCTCTTATTAACTTGGGTCTTTGGTGCTGATCCAACTGACCCACACCAACAGGTGCTGCGGGGGGTTCCTGTAACCCCTGTTTGCACTGAGGTGTGACTGTGCTGAAGGTTGAGTGGAGGTAGGAAGGGATGCCGAGGCAATGCTGAGTGAGACACTCCTGGATGTTGAAGATCCCTCTCTCGTCCTCCAAGTAAAAAGACCGAGACAATGCTCCAGTCATCCTCATGAATATCAACTGGAACATCTTGCTTTGCTCCAGGCAGTACAGGCTCGATGGGCCAAACAGCTGTATTGTGTAATTTTATCTCAGATTCCAGTGTCAAAGGATGTTCCCAATGGTGAGGGGATCCAGAACCTGTGGTCGTCATCTAAGGATACAGGATAAACCTTTCAGGATTGAGATGTGGAGAAATGTCTTCACCTACAGTCATACAGCAGGGAAACTCGTCAATGCCCACCAGATATCATAAGACCATAAGACATAGGAGCAGAAATTAGGCCATTCGGCCCATCGAGTTAGCTCTGCCATTCAGTTCCTCAACCCCATTCTCCCGCTTTCTCCCTGTAACCCTTGATCCCCTTGATAATCAAGAACCGATTTATCTCTGTCCTAACTATACTCAATGACCTGGCCTCCACAGCCTTCTGTGGCAGTGAATTCCACAGATTCACCACTCTCTGGCTGAAGAAGTTTCTCCTTACCTCCGTTCCAAAGGGTCTTCCCTTTACTCTAAGGCTGTGCACTCAGGTCCTAGTCTCTCTTACCAATGGAAGCATCTTCCCAACATCCACCCTGTCCAGGCCTAAATTATCCTAAATTAATCCAGTCCCATTTACCAGGATTCGGCCCATATCCCTCTAAACCCTTCCTCTCCATGTCCCCATCCAGATGCCTTTTAAATGTTGTAATTGTACCAGCCTCCACCACTTCCTCTGGCAGCTCGTTCCATACACGCACCACCCTGTGTGAAAAAGTTGCCCTTCAGGTCCCTTTTTAAATCTTTCCCCTCTCACCTTAAACCCTCTAGTTTTGGTCTTTCCTACCCTGGGGAAAAGACTTTATCCATGCCCCTCATGAGTTTATAAACCTCTCTAAGGTCCTTTGAAGTGTTCAAGTGGGGAGGCTGTGGAATTCTCTGCCACAGAAAACAGTCAGGGCCAAATCATTGCATGCTTTCAAGAAGAGGTTGGATATAGTTCTTCGGGCTAAAGGGATCACAGGGAGAGAGGGGGAACGTATTGGATAATTGGCCGTGATTATATAGGAGGTGGAGCGGGCTTATGGGCCCAATGTCTAATCCTGCTCCTACGTTTCTGTGAAGGGACCTCAATTTTCTCTGACGCTGAGGCAGTCCAGACAGCATTGGGTGGCAAGTCGGGTAAAACTGATTGAAGTGAGAAGCAGGACAGCGGTACAAAAATGGCTTCTTTCAGTGCCACACCAATTCAGCGAAGTCTGCACACAGTGGTCCCTGAGATTCAATCACGCTGAAGATGTGAAATGGTTTTGTCACACTTTCAATGTGGAATGGTTAGTCAGACTGGGCTTGTTCTTCCCCAGATTGTAGAATAGGGAGGGAGTGACCTGATTGAAGTGAACACGATCCTAAACCCTTCGTCAAAGTGGATGGGGAAAGGATGGTTCCTCATGTGGATGGGTCGAGATAGTCACACAGCACAGAAATGGACCTTTCGGCACAACCAGTCTGTGCTGACCATAATCCCAAACTAAACCAGTCCCACCTGTCTGCTCCTGACCCATATCCCTCCAAACCTTTCCTTTCCATGTCCTTATCCAAATGTCTTTTAAACGTTGTAACTGTACCCACACCCACCACTTCCTCAGGAAGCTCATTCCACATGCAGACCACACAGTGTGGAAAAAAATTGCCCTTTTTTGTCTTTTTTAAATCTTTCTCCTCTCACCTTTAAAAATATGCCCCCTAGTCTTGAAATCCCCCCACCCCAGGGAAAAGACAATTCATTCACCCTGTTTATACCCCTCAGACTTTATAAACCTCTTATAAAGGTCACCCCTCAGCCTCCTTCGCTCCAGTGAAAAAAGTCTCAGCCTATCCAGCCTCTTTAAAACTCAAACCCTCCATTCCCGGCAACATCCTGGTCAATCTCCTCTGAACCCTCTCCAGTTTAATAATATCCTTCCTATAACTGGGTGACCAGAACTGGACACAGTGCTCCAGAAGAGGCCTCACCAATATCCTGTACAACTTCAACAATGATGTCCTAACTCCTATACTCAAAGGTCTGAGCAATGAAGGCAAGCGTGCTAAACGCCTTCATGCTCACCCTGTCTATACGTGACACAAACTTCTAAGAATTATGGACCTGAGCCCCGAGTGGAAAGGATGTTTCCCCTTGAGTGGATCCAGAATCATAGAATCTTTACAGTGTGGAATCGGGCCGTTCGGCCCATTGAGTCCACACTGGCCCTCCAAAGAGCATCTCACCTCATTCTTGTAACCCTGCATTTCCCATGGCAAACCCAGCGAGCCTGCACATGCCTGGATCATATGGGCAATTTAACACGGCCAATCCACCTGAAACCTGCACATCTTTGGACTAACTAGTGGGCACGGGTTTAAAATTAGGGGCTGCCCTTTCAGGAGGGAAGTGAGGAGATTTATACATCTGAGGTATGAATTTGGGACCCTCGAGTCTGCAAAGATGGTGGTCATTGAATAGTTTGAAGGGGGAAGTGGATAGATCACTGTATTACGGAGCACTAGAGGCTTAGAAGGGAGTGGGAATTTCGGGCTGAGTGGCCTCTCGGTGCTGCTAAATGATTGGGTTGAGTGTCCAAATCAGAAGGGGTTCAAACTGTAGGCAATGGAACTGAAGGGAGATAACTGTAATAAGTGTTTGGACAGCATGAAGTCCCATAGAATGTGGAGGGCTTTTTCTGGAAACAATACCCAGCACTTGCTATGATTCTCCCCCACCTCGTTCGAACAGTGTCTCTCATTTTGTTTAAGTAGTGTCTCTGTCACCCCCAGACCCTTCTCCATGTGCACCTTATCTCTGCTCATTGGGTAAGGATTCATCCTGCGAATGTGTATCAGACAGCTCATGTATCTAACACAAAGACCCGTTTTACCATGTGGAGAGTGAACTCTGCTCAGAAGCTCCGTTCCTCATCGATTTCCTCAGACTGCAACAGTTTCTCGTAGCGAGCTCTCGCCTCCCTCAAACGCTGAACCATCACTTCATCCAATTCCGGGAACAGCTAGAAGGCAGGACATTATGATCAGAAATTCCCTCGGCACTGACCCTCCGACAGCGCTGCCTCCACAAGCTTGTGTTATTATTGTCTGTTACCTTTGCAACTGCTTCAAACATGGGAATGAGAACCATCTGGATGAATCCTATTTGCACATTGGGTTTGGTGACGACATCTCTGTCCATGAACGACACGACAGGGAGACCTTCGAACTTCTCTCTGTCGCTCTGCCGAATAACCCAAACAATTAGCATTCTGGAGAGTCTGGAACGATATAATCTGTACTCACTAACCTCAGAACAGTCCATCAGTTTGTATATCCCAGCATCCCATTATACCCACTGAGGGCAGACAGGAGTGGAGTCTATGATTAACCCTCCCTGGGGCAATATGTTGCACGTAAACCCAGTCTCTAACTCACTCGCTTTACTGGCCCAGTTGTTCGAGAGCAGGTTACAGTTTCCTTTATTTAATAAGGAGTTATATTTCTGACGGGCCATTCAATTCCAGGAGGGGTAACCAACTGAATTCAATTAAGTACGCTCAACAAATTAAATCCTAAATGCCATCTAGACGCCCAGTGACACACTCTCACTCACTCACTCACAGGCACACAAACTCTCTCACTCACTCACTCACAGGCACACAAACACACGCACTTGCTCACTCACAGGCACACAAACACACTCACTTACTCACGCACTTGCTCACTCACAGGCACACAAACACACGCACTTGCTCACTCACAGGCACACAAACACACGCACTTGCTCACAAACAAAACACTGACCCTCCGACAGTGCGGCGCTACCTTAGTCCTTTTACTGGGGGGTATCACGAGCTTGATACGATCGAAAAATTGTTATAGCATCAGTAAGAGGCCACTCAGCCCATTGACTGCACACCGAACCTCTGAAGAGCATCCCACCATTACCTTATCCTTGTAGCCCTACATTTCCCATGGGTAATCCACCCGAACCTGCACATTCCTGAACACTGTTTCTGAAGAAAGATCCAGACCCGAAACGTCAGCCTTCCTGCTCCTATGATGCTGCTTGGCCTGCTGTGTTCATCCAGCTCTACACCTTGTTAGCTCAGATTCTCCAGCATCGGCTGTTCCTACTATCTCTGAAACACTGTTTGCAGTTTGGCATGGCCAATCCACCTGACCTGTACATCCCCGGAGTATGGGAGCTCCCAGAGTGGAAGCCCACACAGACAGGTACAGGGAGAACATGCAAACTCTACACAGGCGGTCAGCTGAGGCTCGAATCGAACCCCGGTGCTGCAGTGCTAAACACCGAGCCCTTATGGACCTCAGATATTCTGAGCCTGATTTCATGGAGCCTGCATGGCAATGATAATTAGACTGGATCCCTCTCATTTTCGTTAATGTGCAGTTTCCAACAGGCTGGTGCATTCCACCATCTCACAGATGCAGATGTTTTTTGCCAGCTGTAAGGCACAACTCCAGGCTTAAGAGATCGCAGATTGTGCGTCGATCTCTAGTAACTTTCATTCTCCCTCGCTTTCCCTGGGTTGGCCGATGGAGATCAGTCACCAGACACTCATCGCTGGACTCGATTGCTCAAAGGCCCAGAGCACAAGGGAGCACAGGCACGACCACAGGCCGACAAGGGCTCGGCACAGTGCGGAGAATAGTTTTGGGTGCCGAGACGTTTCCGAAACCGCTCCCCCACCTACACCCCTACACTCCAGGCCGCAAGAAAAGTTTGGAGCAAGCCTCTCACCTGCATGAAGTACTCCTGAAGGAGACGGTCGACCCAGGGCTCGGACACGTCCATTGGCCTCACTTCGTTGGAGATGTCACAGCATTTGATCAGCACCTGCTTCAACTGAAGGAGGAGGGTTGAGTCATTGATGGTGGAGCGTTCAGCCAGCATCGCGGGATGGGGCAGGCGCCGGTCAATGCAGTGCCTGCGTTCAGGGCAGTGAGAGTAGGGTGTCGCTGAAAGGTGGGAATGCCGAGAGCATTCCTTATCCATCCAGAGAGGCTGGAAATGGCAAGATTCAGGAGCACCAGGGGGATAATGAGAGAAATGCCCACACCGAGGGTAGGGTTCTGTGGAATCCCCTCCCCTCTCTGGCCACCCGGAGAGCTGTGGGAGGACAGTAGGGTTCCAGACAGTGACCCTGATCACTTTATAGGCTCTTGGAGTTTGGATTTGGTGGAGAATGGGATCGAACTCAACTGGGGCAGCAGCATTGGAAGGAAGGGCCAAGTGGCCTCTAGGTCCTTACCTCTCCTTCCAGGGAAACGCGTCGCGCCTGGAGTCACCAGGACAAAGGTTTTCAAATCATTTGGGAACTTGATGGAAAAATTGAAGTGTGAAGGAAATTTTGAAGGGGTCGGTATTTGGCATGAATTCAGTACCAGACCAAGACTGAACTCCCAGAAACAGGAATCAGCTCCAGTGTCAGGATCTATGTGGACTGAAGGATGCTCCCTCAGCGCTGACCCTCCGGCAGTGCGGCGCTCCCTCAGCGCTGACCCTCCGACAGTGCGGCTCTCCCACACCTCTTGCTGGTCAGGTTCTCGATACTTACCAATCTGAGGTGCTCAATGTTCTTGTAATCAAATTTGTCAGCACAGCGTGTGAAAGCACTCATGATTTCTTCATGTCTGGCCATATCTGTGGCCAGGAGGAGTTCAGTAATACCCTAGTCAGGAGAGATACAGAGATTGGTATGTCTTACTCTGACAGAGAGGAACTGAGATACAGGTCTGGACATAGAGTCATAGAGTCGTACAGCGCAGAAACAGACCCTTCTGTCCAATTCGTCCATGCTGACCAGATATCTTAAATTAATCTAGTCCCATTTGCCAGCATTTGGCCCATATCCCTCTTAAACCCTTCCTATCCATGTCCCCATCCAGATGCCTTTTAAATGTTTTAACTGGACCAGCCTCCACCACTTCCTCCAGCATCTCATTCCAAACACACACTCTGTGTGTGAAAGTTGCCCCTCAGTTCACTTTTAAATATTTCCCCTCTCACCTTAAACCTGTGCTCTCTAGTTTTGGCCTCCTGGGGAAAAAAAATGACTTTGTCTATTTACCCTATCCTTGCCCCTCAATGATTTTATAAACCTCTATAAGGTCACCCCTCAGCCTCCAACGCTCCAGGGAAAATAACCCCAGTCTATCCAGCCTCTTCCTGTAGCTCAAACCCTCCAACCCTGGCAACATCCTTGTAAATCTTTTCTGAATCCTTTCCAGTTTCATAACATCCTTCCTGTAGCAGGGAGACTAGAATTGAACGCAGTATTCCAAAAGTGGCCCTAACCAATGTCCTGTACATCCGCAACATGACCCTCCCAACTCCTATACTCAATGCACTGACCAATAAAGGCAAGCGTACCAAACACCACCTTCACCGCCCTGTCTACCTGCGACTCCACTTTCAAGGAACTATGAACCTGCTCCCCAAGGTCTCTTTGTTCAGCAACTCTCCCCAGGACCTTACCATTAAGTGTATAAGTCCTGCCCTGATGTGCCTTTCCAAAATGCAGCACCTCACATTTATCTAAATTAAACTCCATCTGACACTCCTCGGCCCATTGGCCCATCTGATCAAGATCCTGTTGTACTCTGAGGTAGCATTCTTCACTGTGCACTACAACTTCCAATTTTGGTGTCATCTGCAAACTTACTAATCATACCTCCTATGTTCGCATCCAAATCATTTATATAAATGACAAAAAGTTTAAGTTTCCAGGCTCATGGAGGCTCACTGAACAGCCTCATTTTGTGTTTTTTAAAATGTCTTTCACAGGAAAACGGTGTTGCTGGCCAGGCAGCATTTATTGCTCCATCCCTAATTGCCCAGAGGGCAGTTAAAAGTCAACCACATTGCTATGGGTCCGGAGTCGCTTGTAGGCCAGACCAGGTAAGGATGGCACCTTCCTTCCCTGAAGGACATTAGGGAACCAGATGGGTTTTTCCGACAATGGGATTCAGTGTCTCCATTAGATTCTTAATTCCAGATATTTTATTGAATTTAAGTTCCACCATCTGCCTTGGAGGGATTTGAAGCCAAGTCCCCAAAATATTACCTAGATCTCTGGAATAACAATCATGATAATACCACCAGGACATCACCTCCCCAGTAACAGTTCCTGTGACACAGGAACAGGAGAAGTGGGCTGAATGGCCTGTTCCTGTTCCTGTGGAACAGCCTCAAGGGGAGGGCTGAATGGCCTCCTGTTCCTGTGTAACAGGCTTGAATGGGGCTGAATGGCCTCCTGTTCCTGTGTAACAGGCTTGCAGAGGGGTCTGAATGGCCTCCTGTTCCTGTGTAACAGGCTCGCAGAGGGGTCTGAATGGCTTCCTGTTCCTGTGTAACAGGCTTGAATGGGGCTGAATGGCCTCCTCCAGTTGATCCATTATTCACCTACCTCCTGAATCTGTGTGAAGACCTCTGGACGAATGTTACTGAAGATGTTGAAGTCAGGATCAGCGAGGATTTGGAATGTGACGGCACAGCGCTGATTCTCCAGTGGGGAGACATTGTTGTAACGTACAGCCATCTCTGTTTGAGCGTTGATCTGATATCTGTCCAGGGAGGAACATAGGTAAATTGTGAAATCAGCCCTGACATTGCCCCCGCCCCAATCGCTCTCCTATCTTGCTTTCTGAAAATACTGAACTAAAACAAGGAAGGACATTATTAAACTGGGGAGGGCTCAGAAGAGATTTACCAGGATGTTGCCGGGTATGGAGGGTTTGAGTTAGAAAGACAGGATGGATAGGCTGGGACCCTTTTTCACTGGAACGTAGGAGATTGAGAGACGGTTTTATAGAAGTTTATAAAATCATGAGGGGTATAGATAGGGTTATTGGTGGGTGTCCTTTCCCCAGGATGGGGAATTTCAAGACTAGGGGGCACATTTTTAAGGGGAGAGGAGAGAGATTTAAAAAAGACACGAGGGGCAATATTTTTACACAGAGGGTGGTTCGCGTGTGGAATGAACTTCCTGAGGAAGTGGTGGATGTGGGTACAGTTACAACGTTTAAAAGACATTTGGATAAGTACATGAATTGGAAAGGTTTGGAGGGATATGGGCCAGGAGCAGGCAGGTGGAGACTAGTTTAATTTGAGGCTATGGTCGGCAGAGACTGGTTGGGACTAAGGGTCTGTTTCCATGTTGTGTGACTCTATGACCCTATGAACAATATTAAATAATGACTCAAAAGTATGGTAACTTCAGGATATGAAGAGGAAAAGACAGGGTCAATCAAAATAAACTATCTCCACTGTTTGGAGATTCGGGAATGAGGGCCAGAGTGCTCAGGAGAGATGCTTGGAAGCCCTTTGACAACAAAGTTCAGAAATCTCTTCCACAAACGGCAGTGGTGTTGGATCGGTTGTTAATTTTAGTCACAGAGCACCGAAACAGACCCTTCGGCCCAACTCGTCTGTGCCAACCCGATATCCTAAATTAATCTAGTCCCATTTACCAGCATTTGGCCCGTATCCCTCTAAACCCTTCCTATCCATGTACCCATCCAGATGCCTTTTAAATGTTGTAATTGTACCAGCCCCCACCACTTCCTCTGGCAGCTCATTCCATACATACACAACCCTCTATTTTTTTTACCTTTATTCATTCACGGGATGAGGGCGTCGCTGACCAGGCAACATTTATTGCCCATCCCTAATTGCCCAGAGGGCAGTTAAGAGTCAACCGCATTGCTGTGGGGCTGGAGTCACATGTGGGCCAGACCAGGTAAGGACGGCAGTTTCCTTCCCTAAAGGGCATTAGTGAACCAGATGGGTTTTTCCCAACAATCGACAACAGATTCACGGTAATCATGAGATTGGTAATTCCAGATATTAAATTAAATTAAATTCAAATTCTGTCATCTGCTGTGGCAGGATTTGAACCGTTGTCCCTAGAATGTTACCTGGGTCTCTGGATTAATAGTCCAGTGATAATACCACTAGGCCATCGCGCCCCACCACCCACATGAAAAAGTTGCTCTTCAGGTCCTTTTTAAATCTTTCCCCTTTCACCTTAAACCTATGCCCTTCCAGTTTGGACTCCTCTACCCTGGGGAATAAAACTTGGCTGTGCACATTGTCTCGGAGATAGTAGGAACTGCAGATGCTGGAGAATCTGAGATAAGAAGGTGTAGAGCTGGATGAACACAGCAGGCCAAGCAGCATCAGAGGAGCAGGAAGGCTGAGACCCTTCATCAGAAATGGGGGAGGGGAAGGGGGTTCTGAAATAAATAGGGAGAGAGGGGGAGGCGGATTGAAGATGGATAGAGGAAAAGATAGGTGGAGAGGAGACAGACAGGTCAAAGAGGCGGGGATGGCGAGCAGTTTCAAGGCCGAACAGATTATGAGAGAGTTGCAGTGGGAGAGAGATCCACTGAGGTTGTTCCGGAGGGAGGAGGGTAACTTCTTCAGGGTAGGCATCCTTAGAAGAGGCTTCACAGTGGGGTTATTTCTGAAGAAGGGTCTAGGCCCGAAACATCAGCCTTCCTGCTCCTCTGATGCTGCTTGGCCTGCTGTGTTCATCCAGCTTTACACCTTGTGCACATTATCTCATAGTTTTTTAAACCTCTATAATGTCATCCCTCAGCCTCCGACGCTCCAGGGAAAAGAAGTCCTAGCCTATCCTTATAATTCAAACCCTCCAGGCACAGCAACATCCATGTAAATCATTTTTATGCCCTTAAAAACAAATTATTTTTGTTAGGCAAAGAACATGGGCCAGTTTTATATCGATCAGCCTTGATTTCAATGAATGGTCTCGAACGAATGAATGGCCAGCTCCCATTCCTTTATTGAAATAAAGGGTAAAACTGTGTCTGTGTGTAGTGTGTGTGTGTAAGGACAGAGCAGTGAATGAAGCACACAGTGCCCTTGGCTTTGTTAACAGGGAAGTACAGGAGCAAGGTGGGTGATGGTGAACTTGTACAAGAGCCTTGTTACACCTCAGCCGGGTGGCACGGTGGCTCAGTGGTTAGCACTGCTGCCTCACAGCGCCAGGGACCTGGGTTTGATTCCATCCTCGGGCGATTGTCTGTGTGGAGTTTGCACGTTCTCCTCGCGTCTGTGCGGGTTTGCTCTGGTTTCCTCCCACAGTCCAAAGGTGTGCAGTTTAGGGTGGATTGGCTGAGCTAAGTTGTCCTGTAGTGCCCAGGGATGTGTAGATTAGGTGGGTTATAAGGGGATGGGTCTGGGTGGAATGCTCCAAGGGTCGGTGTGGACTTGTTGGGCCGAAGGGCCTGTTTCCACACTTTAGGGATTCTATGATTGTGTCCAGTGGTGGGCCCCACATTATAGAGAAGATGGGAATGCATTGGAAAGAGAGAGTGTGTGGGAGCGATTTACAAGAAAGTTAGTACACAGGTAGAGAACCTCACCTACATCTGATGCTCCTGAAAACCCCCTCTCGATGATGATTCAGAGGCACTGACTGGGCAGATGGAGGGGTGAGGTGGGGTAGGGGTTAGGGATATCTACCTAACAATCAGAAGGTGAACTTACGCGTTGTTGTAGCCGGGGTGGTCCAGATCGTGGCAGATGGCAGATGTCATGAGGATTAAAACCTCGGTCATGCTCAGCTTGGCCTGTTTGGGTTTGGAGATTGAAAAGTCAATGTTCCTGATCGGGATCTTGCATGGACCTGAAACTGAATTGGGCTGACATGTGTCGTGAGCTGGCGTTATATCAAAATGTAGAAAAACAGGTGGGGCAGGAGCAGGCCCTTCCAGCCTACACCACCATCCAGTTTTTTTTAATTTATTCACGGGATAAGGGCATCACAGACTAGGCAGCATTTGTTGCCCATCCCTAATTGCCCCAGAGGGCAGTTAAGAGTCAAGCACATTGCTGTGGGTCTGGAGTCACGTATAGACCAAACCAGGTAAGGGTGGCGCTTTCCTTCCCTAAAGGACATTAGTGAACCAGATGGGTTTTTCCAACAATCGACAATAGTCATCATTAGATTCTTAATTCCAGATATTTTATGGAATTCAAATTCCACCATCTGCCATGGCAGGATTTGAACCTGGGTCCCCAGAACATTATCTGGGTCTCTGGATTAACAGTCCAGCGATTATACCACTAGGCCATCACCTCCCCTGAATACAGTTATGCAATCTCAGTATCCCACTCCCACCCTTTCCCCATACCCCTCAATCCCTTTAGCCACAAGGGCCATGTCCAGCTCCCACTTGAATATATCCAACAAAATGGCCCCAACAGCTTCTTCTGGGAGAGAATCCCACAGGGTCACATCTCTCTGAGTGAAGAAATTCTTCCTCATCTCAGTCCTGAATGGCTTACCCCCTTATTCTTTGACTGTGACCCCCAGTTCCAGATGTCCCCAACATCAGGAACATTCTTCCCACATCTGGCCTGTCCAGTCCCATCAGGATTTTATATGTTTCTATGAGATCCCCCCCTCATTCTTCTAAATTCCAGCGAGTACAGGCCCAGTCGATTCTGTCTTTCCTCATCTGAAAGTCTTGCTATCCCAGGAATCAGTCTGGTGAACCTTTGCTGGACTCCCTTAATAGCAAGAACGTCCTTCCTCAGACCAAAACCGCACACAATACTCAAAGGTGTGGCCTCACCAAGGCCCTGTATAACTGCAGCAAGATATCCTCACTCCGATACTCAAATCCTCTCGCTATGAAGCAGAGAGCGCCATTAGCTTTCCTCATCATCAGGACACATGCAAGAATGCCAGATTTCGAAGGGAGCTGGTGTTGAAGGTGCTGGAAGGTAGGCTATTGACTGGCACTCACTGTGCCCTCCTCGAGCAGCTTGTTCCTTCGTCTGTTCACTGCAAGCACTAGTGCCAACTGTAACACAACTGGCCTATCTTTGCAGTACTCAGAACACTGTGATTGGGACACCACCTGATGAACAAGCCTGGGTGCGCTAAGAACGACAATTTTACAATTAGCAGTTAGATTGGCAGGGCAGCTCCCTAACATTTGCTGTCTGCGTGCAGAGACCAGTCCTCTGCAACTAAAAGGAACATGCCCAGGCTTTGCCACTGTTTGGAATTCTGCAAACCACCGGGGGAGATGGCGGGGTGGGGGGGGGTGAAGAGAGCTTCTCTCTGTCTTACTCCACACCAAAGCTGTGATCTAACCAATCAGAGCACTGTTCCCACATCACGTGGGCTGTTCATCCTGCTGAGATATGGCATTCTTGCAAATGTCCTGAGGTGTGACAGACGCAAAATGTCAACTGGCTGCCAACTCATTCAGTAACAAGGCTGTAGCAATCTCTAGTGATTGGCCATCAAGTGGGATCTTTCTTATTCTTTCGCAGGATGTGGGCATCGCTGGGTGTGCTTGGCATTTGTTGCCCCCCCTTGAGAAGGTGGGGGTGAGCTGCCTTCTTGACCCGCTGCAGTCCATGTGCTGTGGGGGTTGACCCACAATGTCCCTTAGGGAGGGAATTCCAGGATTCTGACCCAGCGACACTGAAGGAACGGGGATATATTTCCCAAGTCAGGATGGTGAGGGGCTCGGAGGGGAACTTGCAGGGGGTGGTGTTCCCATGTATCTGCTGCCCCTTGTCCTTCTGGATGGAAGTGGCCGTGGAGTTTGGAAAGGCTCACCTTTAGGTTGCAGAGGTGAACCATCCCATGCATCATCTGCGTTACAGAAAAACAGTGCCGGAAGTTGTGGAATGGAACATCTCTGTAATTTTCCTGGACACAGAGCTGCAAGAGAGAGAATGGGAGAGAGAGAGAGAGAAATTTAAACTTCAGGAACAAGCCATTTGCCACACCCCCCAACCCTCAGAGTGTGGTCAAGGTTCACAATTGATGGCAAGAGGCTACGGGTCAGGGTCAGATTCACAGAAACGCACTAGCCAGTGTTTCAGGGGCAGGTTAAGGGTCAGGGTTCAAAATCCAAGTTAGGGTCAAGGTCAGGATTAGGGTTTCTGTTATTGATATACACCAGGTCAGGGTCAGGGTCAAGGCTAGGGTCAGGGTCAGGGTCAGGCCTGAGGTCAGGTCACTGCTACAAACCAGCCAGCGTTTCAGGGTGATAGCGTTGATATTAAACTCCTGGACCAGGCCCAAGTCGTGGAACATGAACTCAATGCAACTGAGCATCTGTAGGACAAACAGAAAAAAAAACTGACAGTCACGCTTCATCATGTTCCCTTGTCACATCAGGCAATCAGATCAATCACCCCTAACAAACACCCTAACCCTAACCCTACCCTTAACCCTAACCTAACTCTATCCCTGGTCCTATCCCTGACCCCTAACACTAACCCTCACATTAACCCTAACACTAACCCTCACATTAACCCAATCTCTAACCCTAACCGTATCTCTAACCCTAACCATAACCTTAACCATAAACTAAACCTAACCCTATCCTTAACCTTAATTTAACCCTAACCATAATCCTAATCCTAACCCTATCCCAAACCCTAAACCTATCCCAAACCTTAACCTAACCCTATCCCTAACCCTAACCTTAAAATTAACATTAACCTAAACCTAACCCTAACCTTAATCTGAACCTAACCATAATCTTCACCGTGAACTAACCTAACCCTAATCCTAACTCTAACCCTAACACTACATCAACCTCAACATTAACCTAAACCTAACTATAACCTTAACAAGAACCTAAACCGAATCCTTATACTAACCCTATCCTTAATGTTAATTTAACCATCACCCTAACCCTATCCCTAATCTTAACCTTAACCTAACCCTAACACTGACTCACATGCTGTACCCTAACCCTAACACTAACCCTGACCCTAACCCTAACCTTAAAACAAACTTAACCCTAACCCTAACCCTA
>NW_025969691.1:6368-14122 GCF_021869965.1 Rhincodon typus | reverse complement strand
GTGTGTGTGTGAGAGAGAGTGTGTGTGTGTGTGTGTGAGAGAGAGAGCGTGTTTATGTGTGTGTGTGAGAGAGAGAGTGCGTGTGTGTGAGAGAGAGAGAGTGTTTTTGTGAGAGAGAGAGAGTGTGTGTGTGAGACAGAGAGAGAGAGTGTGTGTGTGAGAGAGAGAGAGAGTGTGTGTGTGAGAGAGTGTGTGTGTGTGTGTGAGAGAGAGTGTGAGAGTGTGTGTGAGAGAGTGTGTGTGTGTGTGTGTGTGTGAGAGAGAGAAAGAGGGAGTGTGTGTGTGTGTGAGAGAGAGCGCGTGTGTGTGTGAGAGAGTGTGTGTGTGTGTGAGAGAGAGTGTGGGAGTGTGTGTGTGTGTGTGAGAGAGAGAGTGTGTGTGTGTCTGTGTGTGTGTGTGTTCATGCAGAATGAGCATGTGAGAAAGGTGGGTGAGAGAGGAGATCGAGAGGGAAAAAGAGAATAAAGAGGAAGCAACCTAGAGGAAGGGATAGAGACACGCACAAGGGGACAGAATCAGACAGGGAGGAAGCGAGTGAGTTAGATGAATAAAGTGGGAGACTGCTAGGAAGTCAGACAGAGAGAGTGATGGGGAAGGAAAGAGAGAGAGAGACAAAAAGCAACAACTAAGAAGGAGTGAGAGACAGAGACAAAGAGACACAGAGAGAGATATCAATGGACACGGACAAAGTGAGAGCAAGAGAGACCGACAGGGACAGAGAAGGAAAGAGACAGAAAGATAGAGCTCACACGCACACACACGTGCACACTCACACACTTTCATGCACAAAAGGGGACATCACTGGACTCAAAACCAGCGACTTCTGAAAAATACTCAGCAGGTCTGGCAGCATCTTCGGAGAGAAATCAGAATTAACGTTTCAGGTCCTCAGAACTGAAGTTCAGAACTAAGGCCTGCAGAAGGGTTACCAGACACGAGACATTAACTCTGATTTCTCTCCACATATGCTGCCAGGCCTGCTGAGTATTTTTCAGTGAGTTCTGCCTTTGTTTCTGATTTCCAGCATCAGCAGTTCTTTTTGGGTGTTTTTTAAGTTTAGTGTTTGACATTGCTGGACTGCTAATCTGGAGACCCAGCTAACGTTCTGGGGACTTGGTTTCGCTCACGGTAGATGGTGAAATTTGAATTCAACAAAATATCCGGAACTAAGAGTCTAATGACAACCGTGAATCCATTGTCAATTGTTGGAAAAACCCATCTGGTTCACTGATATCCCTTAGGGAAGGAAACTGCCATCCTCACCTGGTCTGGCCTACACGTGACTCCAGGCCCACAGCAATATGGTTGACTCTTAACTGCCCTCTGGGAAATTAGGGATGGGCAATAAATGCTGCCTAGCCACTTATTTTCTCTTGCACACTCTCTTTCTCACACACAAACACACACTTTTGCTTATGTTTTGTTTCACACTTCTCTCTTATATACATACATTTTCATGCACACACACTCATACACACTCACGCTCACACATATTCTCTCTGACACACACACCCCAAGACACTCGATGACACATACCCTCTTTCAAATACTTGCTCTCACACATTCTCTCTCATGCACATGCACACGCCCACAGACTCACATTCTCTCTCACACACGTACTCTCTCACACACACATTCTCACACATACATGGGCACTCTCACAAACACTCACTTTCTCTCACACAGACACACACTCTCTCTCTCCTTCTTCGCATGGTCTCAAATGCTCAAACACACACACTCTCACATTCTCTCCCACACACTCACGCTCTCCCTCTCATACATGTTCTCTCACACACACCCTCACGCGTTCGCTTATACATGCCCCCTCTCTCTCACACACTCGCTCTCTCACATGCACATTAACTCACATTCTCTCTCTCGCGCACTCTTGCACATTCTTTCTCTCACTCACTCACACTCTCTTCCACCCATAAACCAGCGCTCTCTCACACACACTCACTTCCTCAAACTCTCTCTCACCCACTCTCACACACACACGCACTCTCTCTCACACACACACGCACACGCACTCTCTCTCTCTCACACACTCTCTCTCTCTCACACACACGCTCTCTCTCACACACACGCTCTCTCTCTCACACACACACCTCTCTCACTCTCACTCTCTCACACACTTTCTCTCTCTCTCTCACACTCTCTCTCTCTCTCACTCTGACACACTCTCTCTCACTCTCACACACTCACCCTCACTTTCTCACTTACACATTCTCTCTCTCTCTGTCTCTTGTTCTTTCTCTCTCTCTCTCACACACACATACACACATACACAAAAGATGTCAATACAATCTTTCTGATGAGAAACAGACAGTGGACATAGCCCAAAGGTGTGGAGGTTAAGGTGGGTTGGCTGTGGGAAATTGCCCCGTAGTGCCCAGGGATGTGTAGATTAGGTGGATTATAGGGGGATGGGCCTGGACGGAATGTCCGAAGTTCGGTGTGGACTTGTTGGGCTGAAGGGCCTGTACTGTAGGGAATCTATGAATCTGTGTAATAAAAGGAGCTCTCACTTCCTCATTTACACCACTCCCTTACTGTCTCGGTATGTTGGGCGGGGCGGGGGTGGAATCTCTAGGGGGACTGATTGGGGGCTTGTACACGGGGGTGTCCTCAAGGGATACATGTGAGAGACCCTCTTCCAGCGTTTCTCATTGACTTCGAGGGGAGAAGGTATGGCTGCAACCATATCAAAGCGAATCTCTCCACTTTAAGTTCCAGAGTTCTCTCTACAGACAAAACAGACTCAGTCATCTCAACATTAACCTGGGCACACACGGTTTAGCAGGATGAGGGTGGTCAGCCACACTACAGATAACACTCCCTCAAGGTTCTGTTCAACATCTGTCAGGTCCTTATTTAACATATTCCCGTGATAGTAATGTTTGAGAGAGAAAAAGAGATAGAAGGCGTAGGACACACAGAGAGTTAAAAAGCATATGACAGAGAGAGAGAGAGGGGCACATGTACACACACAGGGAGAAAGATGGAGAGACAGGCAAAAAGAGAGAGAGAGATATAGAGATGGACAGGGAGAGGCAGAGAGAGGGAAAGATGGAGACTGAGGGTCACAGAGAGACAGAGTGAAAGAAAGATGGCAGAGAGGGAGGAAGAAACGGAGAGTGAGTGCGAGAGAATGTGTGAGAGTATGTGTGGGGAAGTGGTCGTAGTAGTGTGATTGTGTGTGAGCAAGTGGGTGTGGGAGTGTGTGTTTGAGAGAGTGGGTATGGGAGTGTGTGAGTATGTGTGAGAGAGTGGGTATGGGAGTGTGTGAGTATGTGTGAGAGAACGGGTATGGGAATGTGTGTGTGTACGTGTGTGTGTGTGTGAGAGAGAGAGAGAGAGAGAAAGACTGGGTGTGGGAGTGTGTGAGGGGGTGTGTGTGTGTGTTTGTGTGTGTGAGAGAGAGAGAGAGACTGTGTGTAGGTGCATTTGTGTGTGTGTGAGAGAGAGATTGTGTGTAGGTGCATTTGTGTGTGTGAGAGAGAGAGATTGTGTGTAGGTGCATTTGTGTGTGTGAGAGAGAGCATGATAGAGAGAGTGTGTGTGTGTGTGAGAGAGAATATGTGTCTGAGAGAGCGTGTGTGTGTGCGTCTGACAGAGAGAGTGTGTGTGTGAGTGTGCATATGTAAGAGAGTGTGATACACTATAGATTGTGTATAAGAATATGTGTGTGTGTGCGTGTGTGCGTGTGCGTGTGTGTCAGAGAGAGAGAGAGAGAGAGAAAGTGTGTGTGTTTAAGATTTTAGCAAAGATTTGTAGCTTGGGTTGTGGGTGAGGTTGTTGACTTGCTCGCTGAGTTGGCTTGTTTTCATTCAGAGGTTTCATCACCTAGCATGTCACTCAGCATGGTGACAAAACATCTGAATGAAAACAAACCAGCTCAGCGAGCAAGTCAATAACCTCATAGTGTATGTGTGTGTGTGACAGAGTGTGTGTGTGTGCGTGTGTGTGTGAGAGAGTGTGTGTGTGTGTGTGTCTGAGAGAGAGAGAGAGAAAGTGTATGTGTCTGAGAGAGAGAGAGAGAATGTGTGTGTGTGTGCGTGTGTACGTGAGGGAGAGAGCGAGGGAGTGTGTGTGTGAGGGAGAGAGAGGGTACGTGTGTGTGTGTGTGTGTGAGGGAGAGATAGGGAGCGTGTGTATGTGTGTGTGTGTGTGTGTGTGTGTGCATGAGGGAGAGAGAGGGCATGTGTTTGGGTATGTGAGGGAGAGAGAGAGTGTGTGAGTGTGTGTGTGTGTCTGAGAGAGAGAGAGTATGTGTGTGTATGAAAGAGAGAGGAAGTGTGTATGTAAGAGAGTATGTGCGTGTGTGGGGGTGGGTCTGGGAATGTGATTGTGTGCGTGTGTGTGTTGCACAAGTGTGTATGTTGGCGTGTGTGTGAGTGTGGGGGGGTGGGTAGTGGCTGTGTGTGCGTCTGTCTGACACCCAGTGTTCCTCTGTGTACCTACTGGAGGAGGGGAGTGGTGGGTGTGTGGGGAGAGTAGGATGCGGTGTGGGGATGGGAGGGTGGGAGCTGGTGTGACATCGGCAGTGGAGTGGGCTGTAGAAGATGCCAAGCTGAGAAACAGAAAGCGTAAGGATACCGCATCCACTCCATCCACCCCATCCACCCCACCCAAAAGGACCTTGATACACCTTCCCATTCACCCCCCAGAATAAAACCCTTTCCCTCTGCCCCCTTCCACAATACTCTCACTACCTTCACTCCCAGCCCTGAGGGATTTCCAAAGTGCTTAACAGAGGAGCTTTGGCTACTCAGAATTTCTATACCTGACAACTGGCTCTCTTCTCGATTACTGTGCAATAAATTTCATTTTTACATTGCATTTTACACAGTGCCTAGACAGTTTTATGAGGCATTTTCCTGCGAAATTTATAGCTAGTCCTCCCTTTCATAATTTGCCCCACGCGCTTCTTGTGCGATATCGAATATAAATTGAATATAAATTCACACACAGGAGGACAGGCAGACACACATAGGCAGACAAAGACATAGACACACACAGGCACAGTACGCAGGCAGGCAGACACACACACACGCACATGCACATACACGCACACGCACACGAACAGACAGGCACAGCATACAGATAGACAGACAGGCACACAGATAAACACTCAGATACACACAGGCACCTACAGGTATGCACATCAAAAGACAGACAGACACAAATACAGGCAGATAGACGTACACAGTCACAGATTCATACAGGCAGTCGTAAAATAAATATGCACACACAGATATATGAAGGCAGACATACACCTACACACAGGCAGGCACAGTTACACACAGACACAGACACACAGATAAAGATATTCACAGATCCATTGAAGCACACCAACATAAAGAAACTCAGACACACACACAAGCATAAACACACACTGGAGCATGCATTGACGCAAACAAATGGACTAGCACAGGCACAAACAATAAAGATAGGCAGGCAGACATACACAGGCACACAGTGAGAGGTGTACACAAAGAGCCATGAACACACTTACAGATACACATACCCAGAATAACACAGATGTACACACACGCAGGTACACACCCTGACAGACAGACACAGAGATATGACACACACACACACACACACACACACACAGACCAAGCCCCACACAGATGAACAGAAACTCAGGCACACAGACTAGACAGTCAGACACATAGACACATACACACACAGATGCAGACATACAAATGGACACAAACAAGAGGACAGGACAGACACAAGCAACACAGAGAGGTACACACACACACACACACCCCCCGAAACACTCTCTCACGCAGATAGACAGGCATACACATTGGCACAGACACTTTCTCTCACACATTATATACACACTGACACAGACATGCTTTCACACATTGACTGACACACAGTGTGCACACATACACGCACACACACACATGCACACACACGGACAGACACTCTCTCTTTCACAAATAGACACACACAGGCTAACACAGACATACTCTCTTTCAGACAGACATACAGGCACACACTGACACAGACACACTCTCTCATGTAGACATGCAGACACACAGAAACACACACTGACACTCTCTCACACACGGACATACAGACCGAAATAGACACAAACGCAGTCTTTCACACATAGACATGCAGGCACATACACATACTGGCACGGACACTCTCTCTCAAACATAGACCCATACTCACTGACACACTCTGTCACACACAGAAAGACAGGTACACACTGACACAGAAACACTCTCTTTCGCACATAGACATATATGTACACACACATTGTGATGGACACTCTCTCTTTCACACTTAGACATATAGACACATACACACACTGATACAGACACTATCTTTCATACAAACATCTACCCATACACTCACACACACATTGTGACAGACACTCTCACACAGACATATAGGCACATACACACACACACAATCTCTCTCTTTCTCTCTCTCACACACATTGTGAGAGACACTTTCTTTTACACACACATACACACACTGACAGACATCTCTCTTTCACACACATACACATTATGACTGACACTCTCTTTCTCACACATTCTCACACACACAGAGTGACAGACACTCTCTCTTAAACACACACATTGTGACAGACACGCTCTCTCTCACACACACACACACACTCTGTGACAGACACACTCTCCTTCACAGACACATATACAAACGCTCTCTTTCACACAGACATACACACACACACACACACACACACGCGCACACACACATTCTCTCTTTCACAGAGAGATGTATAGGCACACACCCAAAGGCACACTCTCTTTCATACGCATAGACATATAGGCATAGAAACATACTCTCTTTCACACACAGACACGCACACCCACACACAGACACAGACACACTGTCTCTTTCACACAGACATATAGACACCATACACACCCGCTGATACACACTTTCACACATGCACATATAGGCACACATGCACATTGACACACACACTCTCTTGCACACAGACATATAGGCACACTGACACACACACTCTCTCTTTCACACATGGATATATAGGCACACACATACACTGACACACACACACTCTCTCTCACGCATAGACATACGAGCACACATGTACACACATACACTGACACACACACACACTCTCTCTTTCACACATAGACATATGGACACACACGCACACACATACAATGACACAGACACCCTCTTTCACACACAGAAACACAGATACACATGCACAAGGGTACACCTGTGCCCACAGTGAGGTGTGGTTGTCACTTTGGGAGGGAGTTACATGTGGGAAGCGGGAGGGGAAATAGAGCCCTGATGCTGTTAGGTCCTGAGGTCGATGCACCATTAGCTATCATTCCCTCTCAAGTGAAAGTTCTCATGTCAAAAACTTCCTAAACCCCTGACATAAATAAACCAGGGCAGACAACTCTCCCTCTCTCTCTCCTCCCCCACCACCCCACTGTCCTCTGCTGTTGCACCCCTCCCACCACACCCCTGCATTTGTGTCTTTCATTCCCTTTGCTAGTAGGAAAACACCGATTTCATTAAATGTAACACAGGGGTGAACAGGGAGAACCAGGGAGTGAATGGGGAGAGGCATAGAACACTGGCGGCACCTATTGCTGACCAAGGGAACAGCAATAAACTTCCAAAATTAAATTCACACATTCACACCCAAACACATTGCAAGCACAGAATACAGATTCTCATTCTCACTCTCTCTCTCACACACACACAAACAC
>NW_025969691.1:1778-6358 GCF_021869965.1 Rhincodon typus | reverse complement strand
ACAGATACAGAATACAGATTCACACATCCATACCCAAACACATCACATGTGCAGATTTACACAGACACACACACACACACACACACCCCATGGGTACAGAATAGAGATTCTCTGTCTCTGTCTCTCTCTCACACACACATACAGAGACACAGACACACACACACACACACACACAAGCCACAGATACATCTACACCCAAACATCCACATGTACAGATTTATATTCACACACACACACACACACACAGATACAGAATACAGATTCAGTCTCATATGCATACACACTATGGTACAAAATACACATTCATTCTCACCTTCACACATACCTACAAGAATACAGTTTCACATGCAAACATGTTACAGGTACAAAAGTACTGGTACACACACACACACACACGACAGGTAAAAAAGCCAAATTTACATTCAGTCAACACATTTCACAACACTGATTCACACAGAGAGCGCAGCTACACACAAATGCTACAAATACAAAGGCACAGATGCATACAGGTACAAATTACAGACATAGAGAACAATTATACACACGTGCCACAAATATAAAACACAGATACACAAAACACAGATGGTCTCACACACAGAAAGCAAGGTTGTTGGTGTGTGTGTGTGAGTCTTAGTATGTGTAAGTGCAGTGGTGAGTATGTGTGTCAGTATGGATGTTGGCATGTGTGTGCGCACTGGCGAGTGCAGATGTTGGTATGTATGTCGGTGTCTGTGTTTATATGTGTTGTGTGTGTGTGTGTGTTGGTGCGTTTGTACATATGCTTGTGAAAGTGTGTGTCTATGTCGGTGTGTGTGTGTTGCTATCAGTGTCGGATTGTGAGTGCCTTTGTGTCTATGTGCCGGTGTCCGTATGTGTGTTAAGAGTATTGGTGTTGCACACCAGGAGTGTGAATTTAATGATTTGGTCCACCAGCCCTCCTGCTCTACGCACTTACACTGACACGTGATGAGTCATGAATTTGCGAATTCACAGGGAATGAGGCATGAGCTAATGCCACAGTAACCCCTGACTCTCTCTGAGATTATCAAAAACTTCGCCCAAAACCCACCTGTCAAAAAAAGTACCTGTTCCTCACACAACATCATCTTTCAAAGTGACAGATCCCATATTTGTGATTTTTTTCCTTTTCTAAAAAAAAAACTTGTTGTGGCTGTACAGGACATTGGTTAGGGCCACTTTTGGAATACTGCATTCAGTTCTGGTCTCCCTGCTACAGGAAGGATGTTGTGAAACTTGAAAGGGTTCAGAAAAGATTTACGAGGATGTTGGAGGGTTTGATCTACAGGGATAGGCTGGGGCTATTTTCCCTGGAGCGTCGGAGGCTGAGGGGGTGACCTTATAGAGGTTTATTAAATCATGAGGGGCATGAAGAGGGTGAATAGACAAGGTCTTTACCCCCAGGGGTTGGGGGGAGTCCAAAACTAGAGGGGCATAAGTTTAAGGTGAGAGGGATGGAATGCTGGCTCTGTGGATAGCACTGTTGCCTCACAGCACCAGGGACCCGGGTTTGATTCTACCCTCGGGCGACTGTCTGTGTGGAGTTTGCATATTCTCCCCGTGTCTGCGTAGGTTTCCTCCCAAAGTCCAAAGATGTGCACATTAGACATATTGGCCATATTAAATTGACCATGGTGTCCAGGGACGTGCAGGCTAGGTGGATTAGCCATGGGAAATACAGGGATTGGCTGGGGTGCTCTTCGGAGGGTCGGTGTGGACTCAATGACCGGTTTCCACACTGTAGCGATTCTACGGTGAAATTTAGAAGGGACCGAGGTGGCAACTTTTTCACACAGAGGGTGGTACGTTTATGGAATGACGAAACAGTGGAGGCTGGTACAGTTATGACATTGATAAGGCATCTGGATGGGGACGCGGATGGGAAGAGTTTAGACGGGTATGAGCCAAATGCAGGCAAATGGAACTGGATTAATTCAGGATACCTGGGTCAGCATGAAAAAGATGGGCTGAAGGGTCTGTTATGTGCCGTACATCTCGATGACTTTAAGTTTGTGGAATAGTTTCTCTCCTGCATACAAGGACACAGGAGTGGTAATGATAGGGTGACCAGGAATAAATTCTTCCGCCTCAATGAGGGGGATCAACGACTGGGGAAGGGCATAGATTGAAGGCGAGGGGCAGGAGGTTCAGGGGGTGGGAGTGTGCGGAATTGTTATTCACCCTGAGGGTGGTGCGAACCTGAAACTCACTGCCTGTGAGGGTGGGAGAGTTGGAAACTCCTCAGAGCATTCTGGAAGTGGTTGAGGTGATGGCCTAGTGGTATTATCACTGGACTGCTAATCCCACATAATGTTGTGGGGACCTGGATTCAAATCCCACCTGTGGCAGATGGTGGAATTTGAATTATGACTCTATTGATGGCCATGAGCCAATTGGGGGGGGTGCAGAAAACCCCATCTGGTTCACTAATGCCCTCTAAGGAAGGAAACTGCCATCCTTACCTGGTCTGGCCTATATGTGACTCCAGACCCGCTGCAATGTGGCTGATTCTTGTACTAGGTATGGACAATAAATGCTGGGCCTAGCTGGTGATGCCCTTATACCATGACTGAATATAGAAGAGGGGAAAAATAGTATTTAGTTGGGCACACGTGTGCCGAGGCTATGGGGCCAAGTGCTGGGAAATGGGGGTTAGGATAGTCAGGTGATTGTTTATGACCAGCACAGACTCGATGGGCCAAAAGGCCTTTTGTTAGTGCTGTAGACCCCTATGACTGCAGTTTCATACATTTGTAAAGTGACATCAGCGCAACTGGTTTGGTCTGAGCTGCCCTCTTTCTCAAAATCTTCACCCTGCTGTTTCTTTTTACAGAGTCACAGAGCTGTACTGGACAAAAACAGACCCTTCGGTCCAACTCATCCGTGCTGACCTACATATCCCAAATTAATCCAGTCCCATTTGCCAGCGTTTGGCCCCATATCCCTCTAAACCCTTCCTATCCATGACCCCATCCAGATGCCTTTTAAATGTTGTCATTGTACCAGCCTCCACCCACTTCCTCTGGCAGCTCGTTCCACACACGCACCACCCTCTGTGTGAAAAAGTTGCCCCTCAGGTCCCTTTTAAATCTTTCTCCCTTTCCCCTTAAAGCTATGCCCCTCTAGTTTTGGATTCCCCTACCCTGGTGGAAAAGACCTTGACTATTTACCCTATCCATGCCCCTCATGATTTTATAAACCTCTATAAGGTCACCCCTCCCAACTCCTATACTCAACGCACTGACCAATAAAGGCAAGCGTACCAAACACCTTCTTCACTGCCCTGTCTACCTGCCACTCCATTTTCGAGGAACTATGTACCTGCTCCCTGCAAGGTCTCTCTGTTCAGCGACACTCCCCAGGACCTCACCGTTAAGTGTATAAGTCCTGCCCTGGCTTGCCTTTCCCAAAATGCAGCACCTCACATTGACCTAAATTAAACTCCATCTGCCGCTCCTCGGCCCATCTGATCAAGATCCTGTTGTATTCTGAGGTAACTTTCTTCAGTATTCCTAACAAAAAAGAACCTTTTTTTTGCAAAATGTGTGTTTTTAATCTTAAATAGTGACGTCTCCTGTTAGATCGGAAGACAGACACACACACACATTCACAAAGTATTACAACACCTGAAAAGCAGCAACAAACATTTCCACGACTTCATTTCATTCTTTTCCTTGAAAACAATTGTTTCTCTTGCTGTCATTTGCGCACACCGTAAACATAAATTAAGAGAGTCTCTCTGTGTGTGTGTCTCTCTCTCTCTCTTTGTCCATAGGTGTGAAGAGGTGATGAGTGTTGAGTGTCCAAGGTCAAAAAAATCCAACACATTGGAAGGTTGAGGAGATGGAGACCGGGTGGGATGGGTGGGTGGATGGGGGTGTGTGTAGGGGCCATCAATCATTTTCAGTTCAATGGATAGTGTGTCAGGGAACAGACATTTTGGGGTAGAGTGTAGGCTCGTGCCATGGGATGGTGGTGTCTTAGTGCAATGAATGATGGTAAGGGCTAGGGGGTTGCTTGCTAAGGGGAGGGGAATAAGACTCTTCCGGGACTTGACAGGGGAGATGCGGAGAGGTTGTTTCCCCTTGTGGGAGAGTCTAGGACCAGAGGGTATACTCCCAGAATCAGGGGTCACGTATTTAACACAGAAAAGAGGAAGAATTTCTTCCCTGAGGGTAGTGAATCAGTGGAATTCTTTACCACAGAGGGCTGTTGAGCCTGGGCACTAAGTATAATCAAGGTTGTGATAAACATGTTTTTAATCCTTAAGGGAATCGGGAGTTGTGGGGAAAAGGCAGGAAAGGGGAGTTAGGGATCATCAGATCATCCACGATATCGTTGAATGGCAGACCAGACTCAATGGGCTGAATGGCCTACTTCTTTTCCGATGTTATGTAGTTAAGTTCTTGAACCGCTGAAGTCCATGTGCTGTAGGTAGACCCACAATGCTGTTAGGGAGCAAGTTCCAGGAGTTTGACCCAGCGGCAGTGAGGGAACAGTGATGTATTTCCATGGCAGGATGGTGAGTGGCTTGGAGGGGAACTTGTAGGTGGTGGTGTTTC
>NW_025969691.1:472-1678 GCF_021869965.1 Rhincodon typus | reverse complement strand
GGGGATGATGACATTAGCCGCAGTCTCATTGAGTGGCAGAGAATCGGCTGAATGGCCTGCATTTGCTTCCATGTCTGATGGTCTTATGGCAAGGGGAGAGAGGGATTTTTTCTGTCAAGGGGTGCGGGGGGAAAGGGGGGAAGGGGGTCTTTTGTGTAACCGACATGCAATGGGGAGTGGGATCTGTCGTGTAAGTGAATGTCTGGGTGAAGGAGAAAGAGATCTATTGTGTAAATTGGGTGGGTGGGGATCTTTTGTGTAAAGGGCAATGCAAGAGGAATCTATTGTGTGAATGGGTGTGGGGTGAAGAAAGGAAGGATCTATTGTGTAAGTGTGTGTGTGTGCATGTGATCTGTTGTGTAAATGGGTTCGGGTGGGTGGGGAGGGAAAGAAGAAAGGGATTTGTTTCTGTAAATGGTGGGCAAGGATCAGGGATCTGTTGTGTAAATTGAGGTGGGGAGGAAGGAGAAAGGAATCTCTTGTGTAAATTGGGTGCAAGTGGATGGGATCTATTGTGTAAATGGGTGTGACAGGGAAGGAAAGGGGGTGTCTTTTGTGCAAGTGACTTTTGGGGGTGAAGGAGAAAGAGATCTGTTGCGTAAATGGGTGTGTTTGGCAAGGAAAAAGAGAATGATTTTTTGTGTAAATCACAGGCGAAGCAGAAGAGATCTACTGTGTAAATGAAGGTGGGGGAAGGAGAAAGGCATCTTTTGTGTAAATGGTTAGGCAGGGAAAGGGGAGAGAGATCTATTATGTAAGTAGATGGGTGGGGAAAAGGGAGAGAGATCTATTATGTAAATATATGGGTGGGTAAGGTGAGAAGGATCTATTACATAAATAGATGAGGTCTTAAGGGGAGAGAGATCTATTATGTAGATACATGGGCTGGGAAGGGGAGAAGGATCTATTACGTAAATAGATGAGTGTCTTAAGAGGAGAGGGATCTATTATGTAAATACGTGGGCGGGGAAGGGGAGAAGGATCTATTACATAAATAGATGGGTGTTTTAAAGGGAGAGGGATCTATTATGTAGATACATGGGAGAAGGATCTATTAGCTAAATAGATGAGTGTCTTAAGGGGGGAGGGATCTATAATGTAGATAGATGGGTGGGGAAAGGGAGAAGGATCTATTACGTAAATAGATGGGTGCCTTAAGGCGAGAGGGATCTATTATAGGGAGGGGGATCCAATATGTGAGCGGGT
>NW_025969691.1:0-372 GCF_021869965.1 Rhincodon typus | reverse complement strand
CCGCCTCCCGGGCCCCGGCAGTCAGCCCCGGGGCCGTGAAGCCCGTGGTGGTCGTTGAGGTCCGCGCGCGGGCGTGCTCTCTCTTCCATTTCATGCGCCGGTTCTGAAACCAGACCTTGACCTGGCGCTCGGTCAGGCCGAGAGCGGCTGCGATCTCCAGCCGGCGCCGGCGCGTCAGGTACCGGCAGAAGTGGAATTCCTTCTCCAGTTCCAAGATCTGTCGCCGGGAGTAAATCTGCCGAGCCCTCCTGCGGTCCGCCCCGTAGCCGCATCCTGGTGAGGTTGGGGTGGGCAGGGGAGGTGTGGAGGGGAAGGGGAAGAGGCAGGGGACAAGAGAGGGGGAGACGGAGGGAGGGGGAGAGAGAGAGAGAG
>NW_025969690.1:13975-14124 GCF_021869965.1 Rhincodon typus | reverse complement strand
CCCAAACCCCTTCCCTTCCTGTTCACTCCCACTCTGCGCCATCCCGATGGACCCAAACCCCTTCCCTTCCTGTTCACTCCCACTCTGCGCCATCCCGATGGACCCAAACCCCTTCCCTTCCTGTTCACTCCCACTCTGCGCCATCCCGA
>NW_025969690.1:12835-13134 GCF_021869965.1 Rhincodon typus | reverse complement strand
TCTGCGCCATCCCGATGGACCCAAACCCCTTCCCTTCCTGTTCACTCTCACTCTGCGCCATCCCGATGGGCCCAAACCCCTTCCCTTCCTGTTCACTCCCACTCTGCGCCATCCCGATGGACCCAAACCCCTTCCCTTCCTGTTCAGTCTCACTCTACGCCATCCCGATGGACCCAAACCCCTTCCCTTCCTGTTCAGTCTCACTCTGCGCCATCCCGATGGACCCAAACCCCTTCCCTTCCTGTTCAGTCTCACTCTGCGCCATCCCGATGGACCCAAACCCCTTCCCTTCCTGTTCA
>NW_025969690.1:10457-11979 GCF_021869965.1 Rhincodon typus | reverse complement strand
CACTCTGCGCCATCCCGATGGACCCAAACCCCTTCCCTTCCTGTTCAGTCTCACTCTACGCCATCCAGATGGACCCAAATCCCTTCCCTTCCTGTTCACTCCCATTCTATATCATCCTAATGAACCCAAACCGTTTCCCCATTAGCTCTGACTCGTTGAGATCCCATTGGGAATGCTATGTGTGGTGTTTGGACTGCGTGAGTTTGGTTTGGACCCAGGCTGGGAAGGAGTTATATGTGGTTTCTAGGATGTGTCCCATGTCTGTCCCAGTTCTCTCTTCCCCAAGCCCTTGAATACTCCAATGACAGAACCACACCACCAGGACTCGATAAAGTCTCCCAGAGCGATGTTGGTGTCAGACATGAGGATGGATGGGATGTGAGTTGGGTGGTGGGATGGGGGTGTCCTGAGACGTTATTTTACATCAATGTGTGTCAGTCTCCTCCTGTAGCAGCCCAGTGCATTTTCACATTAAAAGGTTGTGAGAATTTGTACTACTGTAGCACATTTTTGTAACCCATGATGCTGTCCAGTGAATGAGGGACTCCCATGTCTGATGGGAAACACAGCATGCTCCGACATCCAGCTGCCTGGTAATGATGAGCAGAAGCGTATTTCAGCCACAACTGAGGAAATAGGTATTGGGAACAATTCCCAGCAGCGTTCACACCCCTGGGCTGCTCCCTCGGCACTGACCCTCCGACAGCGCCTGCTCCCTCAGCGCCGACCCTCTGGAGAGATGGCGGTGTGCTGAGAGAAGGACAGAGGGGAAGGAGATGGGTCAAAGTGGAGGGAGAGTCGCTGAAAGAGAATGAAAAAACAAGACAGAGAGAGAAATGTACACTGATGGAGGGAGGGAGAGAGCCAGAGAGAGAGACGGGGAGAGAGAGACGGGGAGAGAGAGACAGAGAGGAGGGAGAGACAGAGAGAGAGGGGAGAGAGACAGAGAGAGGGAGGGAGAGAGAGATAGAGTCAGAGAGAGAGGGGAGAGAGACAGAGAGACAGGGAGGGAGAGAGAGAGAGAGAGACAGGGAGAGAAAGAGATAGAGTCAGAGAGAGAGACAGAGAGAGAGAGGGAGCGGGAGAGGGAGAGAGAGACAGAGAGACAGGGAGGGAGAGAGATAGAGTCAGAGAGAGAGACAGAGAGGGAGCGGGAGAGGGAGAGAGAGACAGAGAGAGAGGGGAGAGAGACAGAGAGACAGGGAGGGAGAGAGAGAGAGAGAGACAGGGAGAGAAAGAGATAGAGTCAGAGAGAGAGACAGAGAGAGAGAGGGAGCGGGAGAGGGAGAGAGAGACAGAGAGAGAGGGGAGAGACAGAGGGAGAGAGGGAGGGAGAGGGGAGAGAGAGACAGAGAGGGCAGAGAGAGAGGGGAGAGAGACAGAGAGAGGGAGGGAGAGAGAGATAGAGTCAGAGAGAGAGGGGAGAGAGACAGAGAGACAGGGAGGGAGAGAGAGAGAGAGAGACAGGGAGAGAAAGAGATAGAGTCAGAGAGAGAGACAGAGAGAGAGAGGGAGCGGGAGA
>NW_025969690.1:9530-10357 GCF_021869965.1 Rhincodon typus | reverse complement strand
GAGAGAGAGAGAGAGAGACAGGGAGAGAGAGAGATAGAGTCAGAGAGAGAGAGGGAGCGGGAGAGGGAGAGAGAGACAGAGAGAGAGGGGAGAGAGACAGAGGCAGAGAGAGAGACAGCGGGAGAGAGACACAGAGACAGACACCTATCAGGTGGACACATAGGCATATTGAGAATGAACCCCATTACACTGTGCTCGGACAGAACCGAGGCCTTACGCAGCCAAATAGCCAGCTGAAGCCTGAGCAGAGTTTTCCACATCAGCTGCCACTTGCTACCACAGCGGAAAAAATGAAATCCGGGGAACTGCACGGTGATTTCACAATTTTTATTTCATCAAAAAAAGCAGAAATCAATACAAAGTTAAGACTCTCCGTTTTATCAAGAAAAAAATCTAGCGATCTTATTTTTAATTATTGTTTTAGAAGGTGTTTCTTCACAGTAAATGATCACAGCGAAAATTCTACTGGTTCTGGGAAGCCATTTGTAATTACAAAAAGTCACTCCTTAAAGATGAGCTGTTAAAATACACACACACACACACACACACACAGACACAGCCACTGCTATGGCACCTCTAAACGGGTGGGGAGTGGCATTACCTAACAGCCTGAACAAGCACATTCCTTCAATGTCTCACTCGAAAGATACCATCATCCAACAGTGCCCACTCCCTCAGCACTGACCCTCTGACAGTGCCCACTCCCTCAGCACTGACCCTCTGACAGTGCCCACTCCCTCAGCACTGACCCTCCCACAGTGTCCACTCCCTCAGCACTGACCCTCCCACAGTGTCCACTCCCTCAGCACTGACCCTCCCACAGTGTC
>NW_025969690.1:7738-9430 GCF_021869965.1 Rhincodon typus | reverse complement strand
ACAGCACCCCGCTCCCTCGGCGCCGACCCTCCGACAGCGCCCCGCTCCCTCGGCACTGACCCTCCGACAGCGCCCCGCTCCCTTGGCACTGACCCTCCGACAGCGCCCCATTCCCTCGGCGCCGATCCTCCGACAGCGCCCCATTCCCTCGGCGCCGACCCTCCGACAGCGCCCCGCTCCCTCAGACCTGACCATGCGCCACCTCCCACATCAGTAAACCCTCCCTGATGGCACTGTGTGGGCGGGTATCCCTACAGCACACATGGGGACGGTGGTGGGTGGGGGAACTGCAGAGGTTCAACAAGGTAGCTCACCCCCACCTTCCTCCGGAGGGGACAATGAGGCGGGGGGGAATAGGCCCAGCCAGCGAGTTGACACCTTATGAGAAATGGTAAGGTTCAGGTGAACGAGGGGGTTGGGGTGGGGGCGGTGACAGGTAGGGGGGAGGGAAAGAGGGGGTAGGTGGGTGAATCCTTACCAGTCCTGAACTCACTCGTTGGCAAATCAGCCAGGAGTCACGTGGACAAGGACGACGCGCGCTCAGTGAAACGACGGGTTTAATTCCGTGTCAAAACCGGAGGTGTTTTTTGGGGGGGTGGGGGAACAGGACGGTGGTCTAACCATCCAATCGAACCCCCCCCCCACTTCCAGACCCCAAAAGCACGAGGGCAGGATCCCAACGCTTTTTGATGTCCACAGCTACAGCACCCCCATCCTCACCCCCACCCCAACTCCCCCATCTTCACCCCCACAACGTATGTGGTCCTGGCACAGAATTCTCTCCTCTTCGGCGATACAACAATGCAGAGGTGTGCAAGGTTTCCGGGATTGGGACCAAGGGGCTGAGCCACCACCCCTCACCGTCCCCCTACCCCTGGGCTGGTTGGGGGAGTGAGGGGAGGTCAGTTCCGTGATTGACTGGGGTTTGGGGGTGGTGCGTGTGTGGGGGTGGTGCGTGTGCGATAGTTGGGGGTGGGGTGGGGTGGGGTGGGGTGGGGCGGGGCACACACGGGAGGCTGGGGGAGGAAGTGGGGTTGGGGTTGGGGAACAAGTGAGCGGAGGAGGGGGTGGTGGTGTTAGTAAGGAGGACCATACAATCAGAGGGAATATCTATCAGAGGGAGGTGCGGGTTGCACAGAGAGAGAGAGAAAGAGGAGACAGTGATGGAAAGGGAGAGAAGGGATGGAGAGAGATAGAGAGAGAGAGAGAGAGAGCTGGGGCAACTGGAAAGGGAGAGAGAGAGTGAGATAGGATGGAGGGAGGGAGGGGATGGAGGGTGAGAGAGAGATCAGGAGATGGAGAGACAGAGAGAGTGAGTCAGAACGATAGGAGGTTAGGTGACAGAAATGGAAGCGGGGGAAGAGAGAGAGAGAGAGAGAGGTGGGGGCCAGATTGAGGAGAGAGAGTGGGAGACAGCAGAAGAGAAAGAGAGAGTGGGAGCGCGAGATTGAAGGGAGGTTGGGTGACACAGAAACGGAGGGGGGAAGAGAGAAAGTTGGGGGGAGAGAGAGAGAGGGAGGGAGGCAGTGGGTGAGTGTGAGAGAGAGAGAGGAGAGTGGGAGAGAGAGAGGAGAGTGGGAGACAGCAGGAGAGAGAGAGAGAGAGAGTGGGAGAGCGAGATTGAAAGGAGGTTGGGGTGACACAAAAACGGAGGGAGGGAAGAGAGAGGGAGGGAGGCAGGGGGTGAGTGTG
>NW_025969690.1:7329-7638 GCF_021869965.1 Rhincodon typus | reverse complement strand
GTGAGAGAGAGAGGAGAATGGGAGACAGCAGGAGAGAGAGAGAGAGCGAGAGCAGGCGGTGGGTGGGTGGGGGTTTAAGAGACAGATAGAGGGGTGTTAATGCTGTGACAAGCTCAGTCCTATTATTAAAACCTCCTACTGAGCTGGCGGTTGTGGAGGAGCGGGGGTGCGGTCTGGGGAAGGACCAAAGCCTCGGAAATTATTTAGTTTCTCAATCATTCTTTTTAATCAGTGCAAGGTAAGCGAGAGGGGAGGGGAAAGGATGCGGAGGGAGGGTTGGGGGAAGAGAGAGGTCAGGGTAAGGGGAAA
>NW_025969690.1:5908-6820 GCF_021869965.1 Rhincodon typus | reverse complement strand
CCTGGCGAATCGTGCCATTTTCCCACCTCGGTTTGTCTGGGTTTGTCAGCCTCGAATTTGAAACATTTTCTCCCTCTCCAAACCCGAGTGAGAGACACAGGAGCAAAGAGGGTCAGCTCCACTTTGGAGACTGCAGTTCCTGTCCCACAACAGGTCAGGGTGGGGGTGGGTGCGTGAGTGTGTGTCCCTCGCTCGGCATCAAACACCCTCTCCCCCCCAACCCCACCCACTTCGGAGTGATCAGCCCTCGCCCATCCCTACTGAGAAACGACCCCTCCCCCTTGGTGGGGGCTCCAGTTGTGTCCCCATTACTCACCAGATGTAGTCCTTGTCCCCGTTCTCCGCCTTCTCGATAATAAGCTGGGTGTCAAACAGGATGAATCCACAGAAGACCAGGAGGCCAGTATAGAGCTGGGCCTGTTTGGAGAGAAACCAGAGGGATGGGGCTACGATGGGGGGTGGGGTTAAATCGTGGACCCAGTCCCACAGAAGCATGACGAGGCCGTTCAGCCCATTGAGTCCGCTCCATGAGATCTGATCGCCCTCCACTCCACCCTCCATCGCGCCTCGATTCCCCCCCTTCTTACTGATCAAAAATCTCAGCCTTGAACGACCCAGCCCCGACAGCACCCACTCTCTCTCTGCGGTAAAGAATTCCACAGATTCACTACCACCTCCCCCACTTTCCGGGATCAGCCAAGCGAACCCTCTCTGGGCTGCCTCTGACTCCGGTCTATCTCTGCTTGGATACAGGGCCCCCTGAACCGTACGCGGTGTTCCAGCTGGGGTCTGACCAGTGCCTCGTACAGTTTTAGTAAAACCTCCCAAAACTTCTAAACTCCAATCCCTTTGGCATAAAGGCCAACATTCCAAATGGCTTCCCTGTCTCCCGCTAAACTGCATTTTGTAATT
>NW_025969690.1:4848-5808 GCF_021869965.1 Rhincodon typus | reverse complement strand
AGGAGTTCTCTGGGAGTTGGTGGCAGCAGAAGGGAATGGCAGAATGCATGGAGGTGGGGGGCGGGGGGTAGAAGAATCTATACACTTCACAGTAAGAAGCATCCCCCGCGTTCTCCCCCCCCATCACCCCCGCTCTACCCACTTACCTCCACCCCCTCCCATCGGGTGATCGAATCTTGGGGCTGCTCACGTGACTCCATCCTCCGACTGAGGTACGTGAGGGTCTTGTGGCGGAGGTGGGGTGGGGAGGGGGGCAGAGTCTCCTGTGTTTCCAACCCTACCTTGAACCCCAGCAACTTCGACTCAGCTACGGCAACACCCAGCTGCGCAACAGCTTCATCCATCGCAGGGAACATGAACCGTGCAGGCCTGGGGCAGGGGTGTGCAGCAAGGCCGGGCTGGGGGAAGCGGGGGGACAGCAAGGCCGGGCCAGGCCAGGCCAGGCCAGGCCCAGGGTCACCGCACGGACATGTTTACCTTGACAAGCAGGACTGATCCGAAGATGAGGTTGACCAGGGGAAGCAGGCATAGTACGGTCAGGAGAGACATCAGGATACCTGGGACACAGAGAGTCAGGGAGAGAGTGTAGTGAATGTAATGAGGTGACCCGGGTGGACCCTACAGAATCCGAGTTCCCAGATTGGGGCTCTTAATCCTGGTTCGATCAGGGAGCCCTGGCTGACAGATATAAACAGGAGGGTCAGGGGTTCTGTTCCTGGCTCTGAGGGAGCCAGACCAGTGTCAAGGACTCTCCATGTGTAAATAAAGGGTGACCTGGTGACAGGATACCGGCCTCTGGGGAGTTACTTCACAGAGAGAGACAGAGAGAGAGAGAAGGGGAGAGAAAGAGTTGGGGGGTGGAGGGGAGGCAGTGGGGTGGGGGCTGGGGTCGGTAGGTGACAGGGGAAGAGGGCAGAGACAGAGAGAGAGAGAGAGAGAGACAGACAGACAGAGACAGAG
>NW_025969690.1:0-4748 GCF_021869965.1 Rhincodon typus | reverse complement strand
AAGAGAGAGAGAGAGACAGAGAGACAGAGAGAGAGAGAGAGAGAGAGAGACAGAAAGAGGGAGATACCCAGAGAGAAAGCGAGAGTGAGAGACAGAGAGAAAGTGGACAAGGTTAAAGTAGAAATAAACAACAAAACACCTCAGATGTCCCCTTCTGACAGAGCAGGTGGCCATCTGAGTTGCACTACACTGTCCCCACCACTCCGCTGCCCCCCCCAACCCCCGCCCCCGAACCACGAGCTACTTCCCAAACCGTGGCTATAGAGAGATTCCTCAGAGGATGGTGTTGAGGGCGGCGGGTGACACTACACAGTAGTTGTCAGGGGTTTTCTCTCTCTGGGTTTGTGGAGTTGGGGGTTGGGGGGGAGGTGGGCGGTTGGAGCCTCGGTTCACTGAGGACGACACGAACCACGCGATACCTTGGACACTGCCAACCCCCTCACCCAAGCCCGACCATCCACGTCTCCCCCCCCCCCTCCCACCCCACCCCCCCCCCCCCCCCCCCGCACCCCTTGGCCTCTCACCTCCCAGAAAGAGGTAGCTACGGCGCTGAGCGTACAAGGCGCTGAGTGTGAAGCAGCAGAAGACCAGGGCTGAGATCAGGAACGCAGTGGGGATGATGCTAGAGAGACACAAGCACATGTGATCAGGACTCAGAAATACGCAGGACCGTCGATGGGGGAGTCAGCACGCCTTCGTGAAGGGGAAGTCAAACCCACAAACTGGCTCAAACCCTTTGAGGAAGGAGCAAGCCGGATAGAAAAAGGGGAAACTGTGGGTGTAATATAGCCAGATTTTCAGAGGGCATTGGATAAAGTACCACGTGTTAGGCTACTCAACGAGGTGATGAGGTAGTACATTAGCATGCGTAGAGGATTGGTCAGCTAATAGAGAGCAGAGAGTTGGCAATAAAGGGGACATTTTCAGATAATGAGTTTCAAAGACTCTCAACCCTCTGAGAGAAGAAATTCCCCCTCATCTCAGTTTTAAATTGGTGCCCCTTTATTCTGAGACCATACGCTCTGGTCCTAGGCTCTCCCGTGGGGGGGAAATATCCTCTCAGTGTTTACCCTGTCAAGCCCCTACACATCTCAATGAGATTGCCTTATAGGGGGAGGCGATGGCCTAATGGTATTATCGCTGGAATGTTAATTCAGAGACCCAAATAGTGTTCTGGGGACCCGGGTTCAAATCCTGCCATGGCACATGGTGGAATTTGAATTTGATAAAATATCTGGAATTAAGAGTCTAACGATGACCATGAATCCATTGCCAATTGTTGGGGGGAAAACCCATTTGGTTCACTAATGTCCTTTAGGGAAGGAAACTGCCATCCTTACCTGGTCTGGGCCTACATATGACTCCAGACCCACAGCAATGTGGTTGACTCTAAAATGCCCTTTGGCCAATAAATGCTGCCTGGTCAGCAATGCCCTGATCCCATGAATGAATAAAGGAAAAAAAATTCTTCTACACACCAGTGAGTAGAGTCCCAACCTGTTTAACCTTTGCCCATAAGATAATCCTTCCACACCAGGGATCATCAAAGTGAACCTTCTCTGAACTGCCTCCTATGAAATGATATCTTTTGTTCAATAAGGGGACCAGGACTGCTCACTGTAATCCAGGTGTGGTCTCACCAGCACCTTGTACAAACGCAGTAAGACTTCCTGACTCTTATACTCCAACCCCCTTGAAATAAGGCCAACATCCCATTAGCCTTCCCGATTACCTGCTACATTATCTGTGCCGGCTTTCTGTGGATTGTGTACAAGTCAGCCCGAGTCTGTTTATGTTTCAGCCTTCTGCACTTTTTTCTCCGTTAAAATAATATTCTGTTCTGCCTTCCAAAACGACCAATGTCGCATTTTGCCCACCGCATACCCCATTTGCCAACATTTCGGCCACTTCCTTAACCTGTCAATATCTCCCTTCTGCACCGGATGGCATCAGTCAGTTGGGATGCTCAGTTCGGAGGTCACAGCGGGGTTTTATACCTGAGCACACAGCTGTGTTGGCTGATAGTAAGATGGGATATCCTTATCAGCGCACTCTCCCCAGTCACATCCTGACAATTCTAACAACCACGGCAGAATTTTTAAAACAAAAACCCCTAAGTTTTAATTTGTTTCATTCCCCCAGAACCACCCGTAAAAGGTCCAGGGAGGTGGTAAAATGCGGGGATGCACACACGCGCAAACACGGGTCGAAATTGACGTCAGGGCTGAACACTTACGTAGGGTTAATGGAAATGACAAGATCCATTAGCGGTCCCAGTCCAGTGCCTGCAAGCAAAAAGGAACGGGAACCAGTTAAAATACAGAGGGTGGGCTGGGTGCCAGGTGGGTAATGGGAGGAGGCCATTCAGCCCACTCCTCTTCCAGCACGGGAACAGGAGGGGGTCGTTCAATCCTTTCAACTCAGTCCCACATGCAACACATTGATTCAGTTCACCTGCCCTAGGTCCCCAAGAACTCACCTTCCACACTCACTCCCTCCGACCCCCCCGATGCACAGTCGCAGCAGTGTGTACCTTTTACAAGACGCACTGCAGCGACTCGCTGAGGCTCCTCCTCCTCCTCCGACTGACGGCACCTTCCGAACCCGACACCTCTTATCACCCCCCCACCCCCAACAGCCCCGGAAAGATGAGGGGAAACAGGTATGGGGGGGGGAGCACCACCACCCTCAAGCTCCCCACCAAGACCCCAATCCCATCCACGCCCCTCCCCTACACAGACACACACAGACACACACACACAGACACACACACAGACACACACACACAGACACAGACACACACACACAGACATACACACACACACAGACACACACATACACAGACACACACATACACAGACACAGACACACACACACACAGACACACCATCCTGACTTGCAATGATGGCGTCTGTTCCTTGTGTCACTGGGTCAAAGACACAGGGCCATCCAAAAAGTTATGTTCTGTGTGAGGAGTTGCAGTGCAATGATTTGGTAGCACACTTTAAAATCATCGTCTCGCTTTTCCGACGCTGGGCTCCCGTCCTGTCGTCGACTCCCTCTCAGACAGCCCACCCTGCCTTCAATTTGCTCCTACGTCCCCGAGAAGGGAAACAGGAGCATGAGGCAGCTGTGAATCAATCTAGCCCCCCGCCCCCGACGTGTATTCGGATACAGGTTTAAAACACTGAAACACAGAAAACTGGAGGAGTAGGCCATTTAGCTCTTTGAACCCGCTCTGCCGTTCGATTGGATCGCAGCTGATCGTCCCCTATTCCCAACTTTCTCATTCACCATCACCCCCACCCCACCCCTCACCTCCACCATAACCTTCAATCCCTTTGGTTACCTGTGAAAAAGGCGAAGGTGGACAGGATCAGGAGTCTCTTCTTCTCCGTCTCGGAGTTGTGTGGAGTCACTGACAGCCACATCATCAGGCCCAGTGAGATAAGCATGGATAGCAGACCTCCCTGAAACACAGCAGTAACGTCAGCGCTGCTCACAGCCCAGGATCTCCCGCCTGACACTCCCAACCCTGACGGCCCACTATATCTACACAGACACACGCGCGCAGACATATGCGCATACACGCACAGACATGCACGCGCAGACACGCATACACACACACATGCGTGCGCAGAGACACATGCATACACGCACACAGACACGCGTGTGCAGACATGTGCATACACACACTGACACACGTGCAGAGACTCACGCAAACACACACAGACACACGCGTGCATACACACACACAGGCACCCTTTGCTCAGAGACACGCGCATACACGTGCAGAGATACGCACGCACACACATACAGGAATACGCGCGCACAGAAACATGTGCATACACACACACAGGCACACGCGCGCAGACAAGCACGCATACACACACACAGGCACGCGCGCACAGACATGCACGCATACACACGCATGCACGCGCGCGCAGACATGCACACATACACACGCACAAACATGCACACACAGAGACACGTGCATACATACACACAGGCACACGCGCAGATACACGCGCAAACGCGCACAGGCACACATGCAGAGACACGCGCACACACACACAGGCACACACGCGCAGAGACATGTGCATACGCACACACAGGCACACACATGCAGAGATACGTGCATACACACAGGCACACGCGCAGACACGCGCATACGCACACAGACACATGCACGCAGAGACACGTGCATACACACACAGACATGCATGCGCAGAGATATGCGCATACATACACAGGCACACATGCGCAGAGACACGCGCATACACACACACAGATACATGCGTACAGAGACATGCCAATACACACAGACATGCACACACAGAGACACGCGCGCACAGACACACACACGCACATATATAGATGCACACTTACTCACTCAGAGACACACACACACACACACAAATACTCTCTCTCACACAGACACATGTACACACACTCGCGTGCACACACAGGCACACGTACACACACTCGCGCGCACACACAGACACACGTACACACTTGCACACACACACACATCCCCAAACACGCTGCCGCTGCCTCAGCTCTACCCTCCCCGAGGGGCCACAAGCAGGTGGTGGTGGAGACCCACTGAACGGTCAGCGATGGGGGAGAGCAGTCCCACTGTAGGGTCAGCGCCCGGGGGTGTGTGGTGTGGAACACTAACCACCTGGCCACCGACAGGACGTGGGATCTTGCTGTGCACCGGCCAACTGCTCTATTTGCCTCCCCAC
>NW_025969689.1:0-14126 GCF_021869965.1 Rhincodon typus | reverse complement strand
GAAACGTCAGCCTTCCTGCTCCTCTGATGCTGCTTGGCCTGCTGTGTTCATCCAGCTCTACACCTTGTTATCTCAGATTCTCCAGCACATGCAGTTCCTACTATCTCTGGCATCAAAGTTAGCTTTTTTTTGCTTTTGGAAGGACAGGGAACTACAGGAGGCTGTCAACTGCTAAACCAATTATTTTTCTACTTGATGAGATTGACAAATGAATTTTCTTTGGGCAAACAATGCTTTATCAAATAGGCCCAAAGAATTATGACTGTTTTACAGATGTTCCCTCAATTATCATTCTAATGATTCATAAAAATAATTCATTGTCTAACTAGGATGAAACAAACACAAATGTATTTGTCTAAGAAGTTGCTTGTTTCCCCTGAATGGGATTTGATCATATTGTTGACCATTATATGAAGCGCAGAGAGATCGTAAATAGACAAACGTTCGCTGTGCTCCCACCACAGCTGAATCATCTTCCCTGAGATAAGGAGGCCAAAACTGCACACAATATGCCTCACCAATGTCCTAGATAATTCCAGTAACACATCCTTGTTCTCCTTGTACTCAAATACTCTTGCTATAAAGGTCAACATACAGTTTGCCTTCTTTACTGTCTGCTGTATCTGCATGCTTACTGTGAGCAACTGGTGCACAAGGACACACAGGTCTCGTTAAACATTTCCCTTCTCCATTTACTGCTATCTAAATAATAATCTACCTTCCTACTTTTCCTACCAAAGTGTGTAATCTCACATTTATCGCATTATACTGCATCTGCCATACATTTGCTCACTCACTCAGTACGTTCAAATCACAGTGCAACATCTCTGCATCCTTCTCATCAGTCACCCTGCCATCCAGATTTGTATCATCTGCAAACTTTGAGATATTACATTTAGTTCCCTCTTCTAAATTGTTAATATGTATTGTGAACATCTGGGTCCGAGTCACTGCCCAACATTGAGAAAAAGACCCATTTATTTCTACACTTTGTTACCAATTTTCCATCCATCGCTATACACTAATCCCAATCCCATGCACTAACCTATGTGGGACCCTGTTGAAAGCCTTCTGAAAATCCAAATAAACCACATCCACTGGCTTCCCCAATCAATTCTACTAGTTACATCCTTGAAGAATTCCAGTAAATTAATTATGATTTCCCTTTAGTAAATCCATGCTGACTTTGTCTGATTCCACCACTCTTTTTTATTTAAGTGCTCTGCTATAAAATCCTTGATAATGGACTCTAGTACTTCTCCCCACTACCAACGTTAGGCTCACTGGTCTATAATTCCCTGTTTTCTCTGTACCACCCTTTTTAAATAATGGGGTTATATTAACTACTCTCCAATCTGTTGGAATTGTTCCAGAGTAGAAAAAATCTTGGAAAATGATCAGCAATGCATCCACTATTTCTAGGGCCAATTCCCTAAGTATGCTGGGTTGTACATCATCAGGCCCTGAGGATCCATCACCCTTCAAACCCATCAATTTCCCCAACATAATTTCTCTACTAATACAGATTTTCTTCAGTTCCTCCATCTTACTAAATCCCGTGCTTCTCATCATAGTTAAAAGAGCCACAAAATCTCATAAATTCAAAACAGGTCATTTTACCCAGATTTTTAAAAAATCATTTTGCCATGCTTTCAAACAGGAGTTTGATGTAAATATGAGCAGGAAGGCTGACGTTTCGGGCCTAAACCCTTCATCAGAAATGGGGGAGGGGAAGGGGGTTCTGAAATAAATAGAGAGAGAGAGAGAGGCGGATAGAAGATGGATAGAGGAGAAGATAGGTGGAGAGGAAACAGACAGGTCAAAGAGGCGGGGATGGAGCCAGTAAAGGTGAGTGTAGGTGGGGAGGTAGGGAGGAGATAGGTCAGTCCAGGGAGGACGGACAGGTCAAGGGGGCAGGATGAGGTTAGTAGGTAGGAAATGGGGGTGCGGCTTGAGGTGGGAGGAAGAACAGGTTAGGGAGGCGGGGACGAGCTGGGCTGGTTTTGGGATGCGGTAGTGGGAGGGGAGATTTTGAAGCTTGTGAAATCCACATTGATACCATTGGGCTGCAGGGTTCCCAAGCGGAATATGAGTTGCTGTTCCTGCAACCTTCGGGTGGCATTGTTGTGGCACTGCAGGAGGCCCAGGATGGACATGTCGTCTGAGGAATGGGAGGGGGAGTTGAAATGGTTTGCAACTGGGAGGTGCAGTTGTTTATTGCGAACCAAGCGTAGGTGTTCTGCAAAGCAGTCCCCAAGCCTCCGCTTGGTTTCCCCGCTGTAGAGGAGGCCACAATGGGTACAGCGGATGCAGTATACCACATTGGCAGATGTGCAGGTGAACATCTGCTTGATGTGGAAAGTCTTCTTGGGGCCTGGGATAGGGGTGAGGGAGGAGGTGTGGGGGCAGGTGTAGCACTTCCTGCAGTTGCAGGGAAAAGTGCCGGGTGTGTGGGGCTGGAGGGGAGTGTGGAGCGGACAAGGGAGTCAGGGAGAGAGTGGTCCCTCCGGAAAGCAGATAAGGGTGGGGAGGGAAAAATGTCTTTGGTGGTGGGGTCGGATTGCAGATGGCGGAAGTGTCGGAGGATGATGCGCTGGATCCGGAGGTTGGTGGGGTGGTATGTGAGGACGAGGGGGATTCTTTTTTGGTTGTTATTGCCGGTACGGGGTGTGAGGGATGAGTTGCAGGAAATGCGGGAGACACGGTCGAGGGCGTTCTCAACCACTGAGGGGGGGATGTTGAGGTCCTTGAAAAACGAGGACATCTGAGATGTACGGGAGTGGAATGCATCATCCTGGGAGCTGATGCGGCGGAGGCGAAGGAATTGGGAATAGGGGATGGCATTTTTGCAGGAAGGTGGGTGGGAGGAGGTATGTTCTAGGTAGCTGTGGGAGTCGGTGGGCTTGAAATGGATATCGGTTTCTAGGAGGTTGCCGGAGATGGAGACAGAGAGGTCCAGGAAGGTGAGAGAGGTGTTAGAGATGGTCCAGGTGAACTTAAGGTTGGGGTGGAAGGTGTTGGTGAAGTGGATGAACTGTTCAAGCTCCTCGTGGGAGCACGAGGCGGCACCGATACAGTCATCAATGTAACGGAGGAAGAGGTGGGGGTTAGGGCCAGTGTATGTACGGAAGAGGGATTGTTCCACGTAACCTACAAAGAGGCAGGCATAGCTTGGGCCCATGCGGGTACCCATGGCCACCCCCTTTGTCTGTAGGAAGTGGGAGGAATTGAAAGAGAAGTTGTTGAGGGTGAGGACGAGTTCAGCTAAGCGGATGAGGGTGTCAGTGGAGGGGGACTGGTCAGGCCTACGGGACAGGAAGAAGCGGAGGGTCTTTAGGCCATCTGTATGGGGAATGCAGGTGTATAGGGACTGGACATCCATGGTAAAGATGGGGTGTTGGGGACCGGGGAATTGGAAGTTCTGGAGGAGGTGGAGGGCGTGGGTGGTGTCACGGACGTAGGTAGGGAGTTCCTGGACCAAGGGGGAGAAAATGGAGTCGAGATACGTGGAGATAAGTTCAGTGGGGCAGGAGCAGGCAGAGACAACGGGTCGACCAGGGCAGTCAGGTTTGTGGATTTTGGGAAGGAGATAGAAGCGGGCGGTGCAAGGTTGGGGAACGATGAGGTTGGAGGCCGTGGGTGGGAGGTCACCTGAGGTGATGAGGCTGTGGATAGTTTGGGAGATGATGGTTTGGTGCTCGGGGATGGGGTCATGATCAAGGGGGTGGCAGGAGGTGGTGTCGGAGAGTTGGCATCTGGCCTCGGCGATGTAGAGGTCAGTGCGCCATACTACAACTGTGCCTCCCTTGTCCGTGGGTTTTTTGGTGAGGTTGGGATTGGAGCGGAGGGACCAGAGGGCTGCACGTTCTGCAGGGGAGAGGTTGGAGTGGCTGAGAGGGGTGGAGAGGTTGAGGCGATTGATGTCTCGACAGTAGTTGGGGATGAAGAGGTCGAGGGAGGGTAGGAGGCCTTGGGGTGGTGTCCAGGAGGATGGGGTGTGTTGGAGGCGGGAGAAGGGGTCAGTAGAGGGAGGGTTAGGCTCACGGTTGAAGAAGTAAGCACGGAGGCGGAGGCGGCGGAAAAACTGTTCAATGTCCAAACGTGACCGGTATTCGTTGATGTGTGGGTGGAGGGGGACAAAGGTGAGCCCTTTACTGAGGACTGACCGTTCGTCCTCAGTAAGGGGGAGGTCTGGGAGGATGGTGAAGACTTGGCAGGACTGGGTGCTGCTGTCTCCTCTGGAGCTGCTGGCTGTGGAGGCAGTGGGCGGAGCGACGTTGGCGTCGGCTGAGGGCGGAGTTGTGTCAGTGGTGGTGGGCGGAGTTGCGTCGGCGTCAGCAGTGGGCGGAGTTGCATCGGCGGTGGGCGGAGTTGCGCGGCGTCAGTTGTGGGCGGAGCGGCGACGGCGGTGTGCGGAGCGGGGTAGGCGGCGGCAGCAGCGGTGACGGTAGGTGCGTCTTCAGTGTCTGTGGTGTTGGCCTCAGAAATGGAGGCGGTGGCATCAGCAGCGATGGCATTCGCTGTCCCAGAAGTGGGGTACCCCGCAGTGGTGGATGTGACTTCATCTGTGGGTTCTCTGACAGTGGCCTCATGGCCAATGGCGGCGGGCACATTGTGGGGAAGGTCCTGGGTACAGCTGGGGATTTGGGAGGTGGAGGAAGCCCGTTTTGGGTGGTAGGCACCAGTAAGTTTACTGTACTTACGGGTTTTAGTGTCCAATAAAGCTGAGTAGAATTGTGAGTTCAGGTTGTGGATCCTACGAAGAATAAAAAACAGGAGAGGCCCTTTGCAGATCTGGGAGAGGGAGGCTCTGAGCTGGGGTAGGCTTGATTGTAGTGCCCGGAGATGCTGGCGCATTGCTGCGAGTGTGTGTTTCAGGAATCGCAGGGAGAAATGCTTCTGAAGGATCTCAATGTTACCGCTTTGCAGAACACCTACGCTCGGTTTGCAATAAACAACTGCACCTCCCAGTTGCGAACCATTTCAACTCCCCCTCCCATTCCTCAGACGACATGTCCATCCTGGGCCTCCTGCAGTGCCACAACGATGCCACCCAAAGGTTGCAGGAACAGCAACTCATATTCCGCTTGGGAACCCTGCAGCCCAATGGTATCAATGTGGATTTCACAAGATTCAAAATCTCCCCTCCCCCTACCGCATCCCAAAACCAGCCCAGCTCGTCCCCGCCTCCCTAACCTGTTCTTCCTCCCACCTATCCCCTCCTCCCACCTCAAGCCACACCCCCATTTCCTACCTACTAACCTCATCCCGCCCCTTTGACCTGTCCGTCCTCCCTGGACTGACCTATCTCCTCCCTACCTCCCCACCTACACTCACCTTTACTGGCTCCATCCCCGCCTCTTTGACCTGTCTGTTTCCTCTCCACCTATCTTCTCCTCTATCCATCTTCTATCCGCCTCTCTCTCTCTCTCTATTTATTTCAGAACCCCCTTCCCCTCCCCCATCTCTGATGAAGGGTTTAGGCCCGAAACGTCAGCCTTCCTGCTCCTATGATGCTGCTTGGCCTGCTGTGTTCATCCAGCTCTATACCTTGTTATCTCAGATTTTCCAGCATCTGCAGTTCCTACTATCTTTGAAGTAAATATTCCTGATTTAAAAGAGCTCTGGAATTTCTACTACATATTATATATACTATAAATTAAATTTAGAAAGGTGACATTATGAATTCTTTAAAACCCACAATGTGGATGTGAATAAAGCAAAGAAGTAATCTGAATTAGGCTACTGAATTTTAAAACCACAGTATGCAAACCCATTGAGGGAGGAGGGGAGCGGAATGGTCCACGAATATGTCAGAATTTGAGGACACAGACACTCTTGCAGCTTACTATGGATGTTATATTTCTACATTATTCATAAAGGCTTAGGAACTAATTATTATGCAGGTTAACATCCAGGCTGCCAAAATTACTGCTGCACTGCAATTAGATCCCAAGCACCAATACATCAGTCCACTAACTAAATGGAAAGTTGTAAAGTAGTATATTCAAAGGAAGATCCAGCACTTTGAGGGGAGGTGAGAGTGACTACCCTTCAGCTCAAGGCAGCAAGTAACTGGGTGTGATATTATGGGGATCTGGAGAAATTAAGGCCAGTGAGAATCAGGGACGCTTTACAATAACTTGGCAGATGATTATGTTTGTTGGTGGCCAAACATCTCACTCCCAGCATATTGCTACAGGAATTCCTCAAGGTGGTATCCAAGGTCAAGCCATCTTCAACTGCTTCAGCATTAGTGTCCTTCCATCATTACGTCAGAAGTAGGGATGCTCATTATGACAGTATGATGTTCTGCACCATCCGTAACTCTTCACATACTGAGGGAGTCTGCGTTCATTCGCAATAAAACCTGAACAACATTTAGTCTTGAGCCGATAAGTGACAAGTTGCATTTGCACCACACAAGTGTCAGGTAATGACCATTTGGACAAGACTGAATCCAACCATCGCCCATTGACATTCAATGGCAATACCAATTAATCCCCAACTATCAACATTCTGAAGGTTGGATGCTGGAAACTGAATGAGGTCAAATATATAAACACTTTGGTAGGGCAGAGGTGAAGATTCTTAGGCAAGCAACATACAACCTGCTGTAAAATTTTAAACCAGCACAAAGTAATTGGCATTTGTTAAATTTTTTTTCAAAACAACTGACATTCTTCTACACACAAAAAGCCATCACTTGAATACATTGTTATGATCTCAGCTACTGTATTTCTATTGCACATACACAAATTTGGAATATTTTAATTTCTACTACTTTTTCTTTACTGCATCTGAGATCTCAAACTCTGAATTAAATATAACAATTGACACAATGTTCTTTACAATTGCATCTGCAACATGTTTGCCCTGTATAAATTAGCTCTAATCCTATCTTAAATTCAATCATTTGCAAGGAATTCAGTAACACAGTGATTTCAAGTTTTTTTGTCTTTCAAGTGAATATTTCTTTGTTGTTAGGTTTAAAACTATTCACTCTGTTTTGTAGACTCCTTCTCCTGCCTCTTTTACAACTTCCCAATCCCACCATTATCTTTGCAGTCTCCTTCTCACCATGCTTTTGCAATCTCCCTTTCCCTCCATACTCCATCTCCTCCACCTGCCTTACAGCCTCCCTCTTCCCCTCCCAGCACCCACTTGCAGCTTTGCTCTCCCCACAAATTCTACCACAACCTCTTTTGTCTCCACATTAATGTTGTCGCCTCCTTCTCACACTTTCTCCCTTGCAGCTTTCCTATATCACCAAACCTTTGTAGCCTCCCTCTCCCCCAACCCTATTTGTAGCTTCCCTCAACTCTCCCTACCTGTTCTGTGGCTTCTCCTGTGCTCATCCTTCTTGGAGTGAGTTCTCCCCTGGCAAACTGCCACCATCCCAAATATGAATTGAATTTTGCACCGTTCAGTGCCCAACTGATGATATTGGCCATGTGTCCCAAACACTGCAGGATTGTGTCAATCATTTTATCCCAACAGCTATTTGCCATATGTACTATCTGTACCCAACCAGACCACATTTGCAAATCTTTCAAAGTGGTATCCAACATTAGATGTGATTCCATAATTGGCAACATTTGAGATAACCCAGATTTGTGAAGAACTATATTGAGAACCAATTTAGGATTATCAGTTGGACTTGCAGTGTGACACACTTGTGTGTACTTTGAAGCTAAGGATATCGATACACAGCACTCTTCTGCAAACAGAAAGAATACGGACAGTTTCAATTCAATAAAATAGGTAAGAGCAAATTGCTAGTTCACTTTCCAGGGCAATGATCTGACCAATCATAGCCAACTGGCCTGGTTTAAAATTTAACCAAAACATCATTAACTGGTACATTAACATGGCAATTCCTCTACCACAGGTAAAGGTTGATCTATCCGCTCATTCAATGCTTAGCACATCCTTAAGTACAAATAGAATTGATTGGAAAGAATTGGTCCATAATATCAGACACTGCAGACACTGTCAGAGGACAAGTAGACAGACAAAGATGCTGACTGCTCAACTGACTAGCCTTCAGTTAAATCAAGCAAAAGGCAGTGGGGTTGGTGCAGCAAAACAGCAATAAAAGAATGGACACAAAACAGAGATGTGGAAGAATTGTAGATGGCCACATCCATTCACACAAGGAAATGTCAAATTATATAGATCAAACTGCAAAAGTTTCACTGGAAAAGAATGTGTAGAACAAAGAAATAAAATAGTAAGTGAGTTTACAGAAGCAGAATAACAGGGAAAATCAGGAAGAAAGTGAATAAAAACATCCATATCCCAGAGAAGACGATGAGTTTGAGAACACAGCAGGGACAAGAATGATACAGATGCATGAAATGGTTGGATATTACATTTCCCAAAGAAACCAAACTAATTTAACTATTCACATCAGGGAGTGAGCAAGAAATAAACCCATAAACATCCATCGGAAACTGAAGCTTGCTACTGAAGCACAAAGCAACGCCATCCTTCTTAGACGATCCCAAAAGAGCTTTCCTGAAAATTTTAAAGAAAATGATTACTCCACATCTATGCTCTGACACCAAGAAATAGCATGCTAATGGCACAGAGGAAAAGTATGATAAAATAGCCGAAAACAAACCAAATCAGACATCAGAAAGGAAAAGATGTCCATCCTATGTCCTGTGTCCTGAAAACATATGGTCCTACAATCCTCAGCTGCAAAGAACTGTAGCTAATCTCAGTAAACCATGAGTTAAAGAATTAGTTCACCCATCAGGTTAGAAACATCGAGAAATGTGACAAGTTTTTAATCACAAGATGCAGCCAGTAAATGTAGACATCCAGGGATTCTAAAATTGACTTAGATGCTTTTTAATCCCAAAAGAGCTATAAAAGAGACATTGTTGTCTCACAAATAAATATTCATACAAAGGGATCCTGAATATTCTTATTATTGGCGTTGGCAGAGATTTTGTGGTATAAGTAACAGTGAGACTATCAGTACCTAGTGTTTTGAAATAGCAACTTCTGGTAATCACACATGCACCTTTAAACACAGAAAGCACGAAGTTACACTTCCAGGAGCTTCACTGAATTGATATCTCAGTGTGAATTTCCACATTGGAACAGTACTTGTGTTGCAGTACTCGTGTAATAAATATGCACTAAGCTTGCCAAAAAAACTTTAAGACATGTCTATTCCAGCATTAGTACTTTCTTTTGAAATGATGCAGGTCTTCATTATGATTAAACAACCTCTCTGAAACTGAAAACTACTTTTTACGAGCATTCAGTCTTATTCCTTCTGATGTTAGCTGGTGTGGGAAATTTTAAAAGTTGAGCTTTTTTAAAATTATTTTTTCCCTTTTATATCACTCATTTTTCTGTCCATCTCTCGAATTTACTTTCTATACCTGATTTGGAACTGAGCGAACAACCAAATTTCTTCACACCTCAGTAAAGCTTCTTCAATCTGATTGAGGGGGGTATACACAACTGCACATTGTTTACTCACAGGTCCCAGATCCCCTGTAGCTCAAGCTGTGCTGCAATGGATTTCTAATCACTGCAAGCTACAGCACTACAGCCCATAGAAAGTTTAGAGAGATGTGTAAGTGTAAACAACAATTGGTAGAGTCCATCTGCCATCACTGCAAAATTCTAGCTCACCTTGCTTGTATATCCTTGAAAATATGCTGCCTATGTACACATAGTTAGCAATGCTCACAGTGACTTACAAATTTTTAACATAAATGACAAAATATTATGAAGCATATCCAACTTTTATTTATATAATTGAAATGAATAAAGACCATCTGAAAATCATTGTTAATGATAAGATTGTCACATTATTAAATCCAACCTTATTCTAATTTGTGCAATTGCTTTTTGTTTGCATATTTACTTTTTCCTACTAGCCATAGTGATTTAATTATTTTGTCATGAATTTCCTGCTGCTGCTCTAACCTAATCCTCTTTACATTGCAGGGCAGCTTCACAGCATCAGTCACAACTCATTTAACTACATGAGCATGCTAGCTGCTCGAAGGTCACATTATAGACCTCTCAGTGCAGCCTTGTCCTTTCTTACCAACTTCTTAGAACATTCTAAACTGGCACTTATTAGTAAGCACATTGGTTCAGCTCAAAATATTCCCTATCTTTATGGATAAAATCAGCAGAAAACAGAAACAAGATAAATTCCTGAGGGATCATGAGAGGGTAGATATGAAGAGGATGTTCTCCTAAGGGAGAATCAAGAACAAAAAGGGGCCAGTGTTTAAAAATAAGGGTTTGCCCATTTTAAAGCAGATGAGGTGAAGTTTCTTTCTCTCCCAGAAGGTTCTGCATCTTTGGAATTCTGTTTCTGAAAAGGTACTGGAAGCAGAGCCTTGAATATTTTTAAGGCAGGCGTGAAAAGATGTTTGTTAATCAAGAAGGTGAAAGGTTCTCGGGGCAGACAGGAATTTGGATTTAGGATTACAATCAGATCAGTCAATACTGTCATAAACCTTACTGAATGACAGAGCAGGCTTGAGGGACTATTGGCCTACTTCTGCTCCTTATCTGTATGCTCAAAATCCAAAATAGTGGGGCATCATTGCAATGTTTGAAAATCAAAGATTCCTTTATGTCAAAATATCTGCCCTGAACTCAATAAAGGGAACAATCAGGACAGATAGACAAGGTCTTCAGAAATATACATTTTGAAAGTTGACAAAAATAAGATTCCTCATTACCTTATCTGGAAGTGAAAATTATCTGATTTATTTTCTATTTTACAGGAGGATTCTAGTCTCCATTTTAACCCTAGCTATTTTCAAAGTACTGTATAATATAAAGATGGGTGCTTATCCAGGCCTAGTGTAGATTTAGAGTAGTGCAGACTTGATGAGCCAAAGCACATCTTTCTGTACAGTGCAATTCTATTATTAACATCAGGATAAAATTTTGTTTTTATCAAATGGCGCTTTAAAAAAACAAAATTATCTCCATATTAAATTTCCTGATAATATTGGTAAAATATTCAAAACTATCAAAAATATTTCACATCATTCAAAGTTAATTAAATGCTAAGTGAGCTACTTACTTGGCCGACACTTATACCATACAATGAGGTATTTGCTGGTTCCAGGGCAAGGATCTGTCCCAAATATTCGACTATTGACAAGAAGTTGACAATTTCTTCTGTCCTGACATTCATCCAACATTTTCTAAGGAAACACAAAACACAAATATTACTCACATCATGCCATTTTGCAATCACATGTCAGTGCTGTTCAGAACACAATGGATGATTATTTGACATATTTCAAACAATAAGAAAACTTTTAAAATAGTTTAAAGATGTTGGAATACCTTTTCCAATTTTTACAGCGTCATTCCAATATCATTAAAGTCATAGAGATTCATAGTAATACAAAATAGAAGAGGATCTTTGGCCCATTGAGTCTGTGCCAAGCTATCTACACTACTTCCACTTTCTGCTCTGATTGATATCCAGTCTAAATGGTATCCCCTACTTCCATTTATTAGATCATTGCCTGATAAATAATTACTGAGAGATAATGATGGCTCCCGTGATGGTTCAACAAATTACCACACTAAGTAACTGAGCCACACAGAACATATGAAATCAGCTGCCAGACAATATCAGCACACCAGAATTAGGCGTTGATAAGGAAATACGATCAATAAAATAGCTTTCATTTTCAGAGCTTCTACATACACGCTAGCCTCTTGAGATTAATACCGGGGTTTACTCAAGAACTAGGGAACTGTAACACAGCAACTTGGGTCAGGGTGGCCAATAGAAAACATACATCTTGCTGATTATTTAGGCACACAATAATCTCATGACATCAGGATTAATAAACGTGTTTGCCCACAAGTTATCTACTGCTGAATCAGATTTAGTAATGTTTTTGTCTTCACTGCCTGTATAAGAATAGGACTCAGCAGCTCACATACCTGTTACAGAACACTCCTGATACTCATTCCATTTGATCAATAAAAATCTGGTGAACACCTAAGCTATTCAGAAATTGGTTCCAATTGTGCATCCTCTCAGCAGTGATGATCAAAATTTACCCAGTTTTTTTTTAAGCAATCCTTGAGCTCTACCCATTCCTTAGAAATGTCAACTTCAATTTACAAAATCAATGCAAAATTTGCAACTAGAACAATCATGAGTAAATTTGCACATCTCAATACTAATAAATAGTTAAACAAACAAAAAGTAGTTGGCCTGGATTTTAGGGCCTCTGACTGGGCATACTTTCAGTGGTGTGAGGGCACGCTCAAAATGTTGAGCATCCAGCCCACATCTTTCTAATCGCATGCAACCTGTTCCCAAAATACAAGGTGTCGGGGTGTAATACATCCACTAGGCTGCCCACCCATATGATACTGATGTCCTCATATTCCCAATTAACTGAAAATTAATGAATCTCTATTTGCCTCCAATTCATAAAACACGGGGAAGTGGCAGGCATGACAGAGTGGAAAGGCCAATTTTAAAAGTTTTCTTTTGAAAAGGTAAAAGGATCAGGAGCAACCCCCTCCACTGAGGTATCACCATTTCCCCAATGTTCTTCTTTGCCTGGCATCCAAAATTCACATGCTTCTCCCTAGGGTCAGCAGATCCAAACCTTTCCCACCCTAAAAGCCAGGACTTAGTTCATTCCAGTAGTCACCGCATTTCTCTATAGAGATGTCTCCAGTCCCGTAGCTTCCATTACTGAGTGTTAGCACTTCTGGTACTGGCAGACCTACATGCCGATCAGATTTAAATCCCCTACACCACCTCCTCTGGTAAAATACAGCCTCATGTGTTAAAACGGTCAGGAATCGTCCATTCTAATTTCATTGAAAATTTGTATAAGAAATGTAATGCTCCCAACATTAAATCATGAAGATGTTCATTGAATGGCAACCATCACTTCTTAGATTGCATTCCAGTTTGTGAATGTAATGCTAGGAAAGTTGAGCACTCAAAATATACTGTAGCTTCAATTGTTGGTTTATTTTTCTTATTTTGCAAGATTAAGAGGAGAATTTCACTTCCTTTGTGTTTCCTGATTTAATCATGATGATGAGGTGCCGGTGTTGGATTGGGATGGACAAGGTCAGAAATCACATGATACCAGGTCACAGTCCAACAGCTTTTGGAGCCTCACTCCTTCTTCAGGTGTTCGTGAGGAAGGTAGTATCAGACACAGAATTTATAAGTAAAAGATCAAAGGTTCACACCACTAATGAGGATGCATTAAACAAACCTAAGATGCTGTTAAATCTTTGATCAGTTAGAAGATTAATTGATTAATACATATATGTAAATCCCTGAATTCCTTTCAAGTCACTGCCGTGAGAGAACTAAAGGTTTTATCGGTGTAAAGAAGAGGTGACATTTTAGGTCAGACAATGAATGTTAGGTGTGAGGCCTTGTTTAGAATCTGTTTGTGTTTTAGTTTGGAGTCATAGAGTCCTACAGCATGGAGACAGGCTCTTCAGCCCAAACTGGTCCATGCCAACCAAAATGTCCATCCCCATTTCCCTGCACTTGGCCCATATCCTTCTAAACCTTTCCTATCCATGTATGCACCCAAATGCCTTTTATATGTTGTTAACATACCAGCCTCAACCAGTTCCGCTGGCAGCTCATTCCATATGCATTTCACCCTCTGTGTAAAAAAGTTGCCCCTCGGTTTCCCATGTATTCTTTCCCATTTTACCTAAAACTGATGCCCTCCAGTCCTCGATACCCCAGCTCTGGAAAAAAGACTGACTGCATTCACTCTATCCATGCATCTCATGATCTTATACACTACTATAACATTCCCTCCTCAGTCTACGACACTCTAAAGAAAAAAGGCAGAGATTGACCAACCTCTCCCTATAACTCAGTCCCTTGAGTCCTGGCACACACACTCTTGCCCTGCCACACACACATACACGCTCTCTCCCTGCCACACACACGCTCTCGCCCTGCCACACACACACACACTCTCGCCCTCCCAGACACACTCTCGCCCGCCCAAACTCACACACACATACTAGCCTGCCCACACCCACACACACACACACACTCGCCCTCCCACACACACACACACACTGTCACCCTCCCACACTCACACACA
>NW_025969688.1:0-14127 GCF_021869965.1 Rhincodon typus | reverse complement strand
GTCCAGACCCGAAATGTCAGCTTTCCTGCTCCTCTGACGCTGCTTGGCCTGCTGTGTTCATCCAGCTCTACACCTTGTTATCTCAGATTCTCCAGCATCGGCAGTTCCTACTATCTCTGAATCACCTGCCTTTAAGATCCTTCTCAAACCTTCACCACACATTCTAGTGACATCTCCGAACTTGCCTCTCAAAGGCTCAATATCTTTTGCGACTGCTTCTACACTTAGGATGCCTTATAAATACAGGTTGTATTTCATCCCTGTACAACATGTACGGTACACTAAAACTGGAGTACAGGATGGCTCATTTGGTTATTTAATCACTGTAAACAGTTGAGTAAAACAAAACCCCAGAAACGCCGTCCTTCCTTAACCTGGTGAATGGCTGCATTGATCACAGTTGGTGACCTAAGCTAGATATCAGTGAGTAACCCAGATGTAAGTCAATCATTGGCCTTTAGGGAGACATGAAAGTTGGGGTGCGAGGTGTGCAACATTTGCTGTTTATTTAAAAGACATCACAGGGTGATTTACAAAGTCTCAGCATGAAAAATATGGAGTGCATCAAAGTGGATGAGTAGAGTGGAGGGTTTACTCTCCTCTCAGGATCATCAGCCCCAGATAGAAGAAATGTGGAGAAGGAACAAATTCCCAGGCTCCTCTCTCTCTCTCTTCCCAAAATGTCTCTCCATCCAAAGTTCTGTTTTGGATCTGCCTAAATGACAGACGAGATTACGGATGCCCAGCGGAGAAAAAGCACCAAGTCTAGATAACTTTGACACAAGTTGTTGAGTATTTATAAGAGGTGATAAGACATGGAGTCCTCAGTTGGAATAGCATTTTATTACAGGATTAAAACCAGGTGGGATAACAATCATGTTACTGTCCTATTGTAACGTCAAGTGCATTATTAGTCTACGATACAATCACAAATGATTCATTATGTAGTTTTTGCACCATGATATAACAGATAGGCTACATTCCAAACAGCTCACCAAACATCACCAAAGAACTGACATGATTGTTTGCATCAGGACTCCCCACTTTAGTATCAACTCTGGAAGAATTTGCTGCTATGCACAACTCATGTCTGCCTTCCGAATGATTTACACTTAAAACACCGGTAAATTTGGCGATAATTCCAGTCGATGTTCTATGATAAAAGCGTGGCAGGTATGCACTTGAATCTGGGACTGCCACCTTCCCCTTTTTATTTATATTTTCAGAGACATCGTGACAATCATGTTCATTAAAAATCCCAGAAGGCTGAACGGGCTGCGAGTGCTGGTTTTAAAAAAAAAAGGACCATCGTGATTGTTGCTGAGCTGGGCAGGGACCGTTGTTCCCCGAAACCCAGTCATTTGAAGAGCCCATCATCTATACCCTAAACTCATAGGCAAGCAACATCTTAGTGTCAGCTTTTACTTGTTCATGTGCTCTTGGTGGATCCCAGCAGCTCCATGGAGAGCTCGGATTTTCCTGTGACCCTGCACCCTGTTGCATTTGAAACAGGCGCGGGCCAATTCTCGCAGGCTTTTCATATCCTTCTAACAAAGCCACAACATCAATTTTAAACAACGGGGTGCTTTGGCAGCTCAGTTTTCCTCTCATGCAAGTAGCATCATCCGGTTCGTACAGGCCCTTCAAGGCATGTTGTCCTATTTCTCACCTGAAATGATTCCACAAATGTGGACAAAGGAAATGCATACTCTATGCAAAATATCTATATAAAAGATGCCATTGGTGATCAGCAAGTTCATCCCTAAATACAGTTATTACTACATATTATATACATTAGAGTGGTATTTATTGTACCAGCATAAACTGCAGCTCAACAGAGTCATCCTACAGTGGACTGAAAGATCATAGATGCTTTCCTAATTATGTGCCGAAGGTATTACAAATGTAACTAAGCGACTCTCAGGGTTTTTATTTTCCAATGTGAATACCAGTGAGGGTTGGTTAACCCTCGTCCCTCTCCCACTTGTCCATGGAGCCATCCGTCCCACAGAACGCGCTCTGTCTGCTCCATCCTGGTTCAAAGAAAGAAAATGAGACACTGTGAACCAGAGGATAAAATATCCTATGACCACTGGCAGATCCTGGCTCACTTCCTGCTGAGGGTGATTTTCACATAAGAGGTGGGTACATAGCCTTCCTCTCCGTCGCTCCGCCTCACCCGGGTCCATCCATCGCCTTTGTCCTCCTCAATCAGTTGAAGCACCTCTCCCTCTGCCATTGGAATGGTGCCTTCGCTGTTACCTGCAAGGTACAGACCAGAGTGTTAACTCACTGTTTTGCCTGCACAGCCCTTCAACATGCACGTCCATGTGTTTGGGAGCTAGGAATGGAGCGGCTGTAGGCCACTCATTCTATCAAGCCCACTCCTGCACTCAATCTGATCATGGCTGATCATCTATATCAACACATTTCCACATCATGTGTCCAGAAATTTCTTGATGTTAAGGACAACCTCCATTCAGACTCTCAGAGTTCAATTACAATTACAAAGTTACGAACCAGTGATGTGGTTGGAGTGAGAAAGTAGAAATGGTATCTTAGCGGATACCATTCCCCTCGGAGTTAAAAGGTTATGGGTTTCAGTCCCACTTGAAGCTTGAGTGCAAACTCTAGGCTGCCGCCCCTAGTGCAGTACTGATGGAGTGCTGCCTTTGGACTAGCCTTTAAACTGAGGTCCAACTCTCCCTTCAGATGGACTTAAAGAATCTCCTGGCACAACTGAAAAAAAAAAATTGGAGCAGAAAAGTTTTTACACTTCAACCAACATCACTGAAATAAAAGAGACTATCTGGTCACAATCACACTACTATCGATGGGAGCTCATTGCACACAAAATAGCTGTAACGTTTCCTACATTACAAACTGATAATACTCTCAGAACAAACACAAGTTCTAAAATGCTTTGGGATATCCTGAGGGTTGAGAAAGGCACCATACAAATGCAGCATTTCTTTATGTTCAAGAGAAAACAACAGAGCTCCCCACCGAGGCTGAATGGTGAAGTGTGCCATAACATTCTGGAATTGAGCTACTCAATGATCAATGCCAAATGATCAGATTGAGTCATAGCTAGCATCGGTGTGCCTTTGAGATAATCTCAAGGATGGCGTGCTGATGGAGGGGTTCAGATTTCTGCTCTAGTTTGCTACCCGAATATAAATACAATTAGACGGTGACCCAAACACAACATCTTTGGTGAGCACACAAAGACTGGTAACTTGGACTGGGCTGTTGGGAGAGTTGCCTGATTAAACTATTTTGAGTCAATGGACGGAAAAGAGGAACAAAGAAATGGGAAAAAGCTCTCTGTCTCTCTCTCACACACACACACAGCTTCTGAACTCATTGCTGCAGTTGGGTAAGTTACAAATATTTGATTAGTGTGGAAAACCATTCTCAGTCTGGGTTAGGGCAGAGGGGATGGGAGTGGGAGACACACTGTCAAGCATTGATTTGGTTCCATGAGCAATCCTGCAGTGAATTCAATTCTAGCTACTGTGCACAAATTTGATTTTACACAGATGAATGTTCGATATGTGGTTCACTGTCAACTCATGACCTTGTCTAATATTTGCATAACGATTAAACATCTAAAGTAGGACTTTCTGAACAGACAGAATCTCATTAGGAATAATTCAATGCTGGGAGACTAGGTGCTTGTGATGGACATCAATGTGTGGAAGTCACTCTTTATACAGAAGGTAGTGGTGACAAAGCGCATCGAGATGGGGAAGGTGGACACGGATGCTGTGGCATATGGAGGAGAAACAAGAACCAGGGTGGAGAACTGAGTAGTATTGCGTTCTGTAACTAGTGTCAATATCTAAAACAGACTGCACTTTGTATTCAGCAAATTAGAAATCTGGTCTCTGCCTCTTATAACCTTGTAGATTTTTAATATTGGGTCACATTTTAAATCTTAAGTATCACTTAGATAGAGCTCCCAAATAAAAAGGATTGCATTCAGATATGACCCCTCGGTAGCAGGTTTTGCTCAAAGATGAAGGTTCAGTGTTCATTTTCCCAGCAACGTCACTTCTGTCTCAGTTGTTTCAGGAAGGCAGTCCATCTTACCGTCAAATGGATATAGAGCAGTTGAGCTTCCTATTGGATTGGCAAGATCGTCCTCAAAATCATCAAACTCTGAGACGGGAGATGGCTGCACCAATGGTTCCTGGCCACTATCATCAGAATAAGTTGTGTCTGGACTGGTTTAGGAAGAAAAGGACCAAACAAGATTTAAAACCAATTCTGAATTCAAATCCCAGGTGTCAACCACACATTATGGGTAAGTCCCCGTATCATACGGGCCTGTGTTCAATACTTATTGCCCTCAGATTAACTCTGACAATGTACTCCTGGCTGGCCACACATCTTACCCCATGTAAACAGGAGGTCATTCAAGACTCTGTTGCCCATGTCTGAAGTAGCAGAAAATCTAGGCTTACACTGCAAATGTCTGTGGGATACTGAGGGAGTGCTGCACTGTCTGAGATGTCACCTTTCGGGCAATGAAGCCCTATTTGCCCTCTACAGACACTCAGCAGTACTCCTGTGCCATTCTGTACAACCCTTTAGGGCATTTATCATAGAATCATAGAATTCCTATGGTGTGGAAGCAGGCCATTCGGCCCATCAAGTCCCTCTGAAGAGCATCCCTGTAACATTGCTTTTCCCACTTCCACCTAACCTGCACATCCCTGAACACTATGGGGGCAATTTAGCATGGCCAGTCCACCCTAATCTGCACATCTTTGGACTGTGGGAGGAAACCGGAGCACCCGAGGAAATCCGCACAGACACGGGAAGAATGTCCAAACCCCACACAGACAGTTGCCCAAGGCTGGAACTGAACCCAGGTCCTTGGTGCGGTGAGGCAGCAGTGCTAACCACTGAGCCACCGTGCCGCCCAAAAGCTGCTCTAGGTATGGCTCGAACTCACAACCCCAGTATTGCACATGCCTCTTTACAATCATCTAAATACCATGCTCTGGGATCTGGACACTTCTTTTTCTTGCTAACCTTTTGACTCTTAAATCTCTTAATTCTGGTTTTTGTAACCAAGTGGGCACCAGTGAATGGCGACTTTGTGCACTCTTCACTGTACTTATGTATTCCTATACTTCGTACATGTGACAAATAAATCTAAATCTAAATCTAAATAAATCTAAATTCTGCCATGTGGTTAGATAAATCATCCAAACAAACCAGAATTAGCTACAATTAGCTCTTGAACCTAAATAGGACTCACTGGTGCAAAGGGAGCACATACCTGACTAGGAACTGATACAACATTGCCTGAAGGATAGGAAACAGTGCAATGGTTAATGTGTATTTTTCAGACCGAAAGGTTTATAGTGGAGCTCCCCAAGGATCGATATCGGGTCCCTTGCTTTTCCTGAATATAAATGATCTAGATCTTGCATTGCAGGGGATAGATTACAAGTTTGCAGATGGCACAAAACTTCACAGAAGTGTAAACTTTGAGGTGGACAGTTTTAACCTAAAAAAGGGGCATTGACAGAGTGGGATAGATGGGAGATGAAGTTCATCGTGGATGACTTTGAGGGATGCACTTTGGTGCAAAGAACGCGGGGAGACAATATAAAACAAAGGGTACGATTCATTAAGAGGTGACAGGACAGACAGAGAGAGATGTCAATGCAACATACAGTATTCTGGGTTTAATTGGGGGCATTGAGTACAATAGCAAGGAGGTTATGATAAACTTCAGATCCATGTTAGATCTCAGCTGAGCTACTGTGTATAGCTTTAGGTGCCACACAATAGGAAAGACGTGAATACATAGGAGAGATTGCAGGAGAGGTTTACACGAATGGGCCCACGGAGAGGAGAAGGGCAAGAGGAGATTGGATAGAAGTTCTCAAAATCATGAGATTGGGTACAGCAAAATGTTCCCACTCCTAAACAAAATCGAGAACCAGACAGCACAGAATTTCTGAAGAAGGGTCCCGACCCGAAACGTCAGCTTTCCTGCTCCTCTGATGCTGCCTGGCCTGCTGTGTTCATCCAGCTCCACACTGCGTTATCCTAGCACAGAATTAAAGCCTTTTGCAAAAGAAGCAAATGTGACGGGAGAAAAAAAAACTTTTTTCAAAACAGTGAGTGATTACGTTCTGGAATGCACTGCCTGGAAACGTGGTGGAGGCAGGTTCAACGGAGGTATTCAAGAGGGGCATTGGATAATAATGTAAAGAGAAACAACGTGCAGGGTTATGGGGAAAAAGGCAGGAAATCAGCACCAAGTGAAAGCGCTCAGAGAGCTAATGCAGACACCATGGGCCAAATGAACTGCTTCTGGATTGTAACACTTCTGTGATTCTGCAATTACTGCGGGGGAGTTGGAAACAGCATTACTTAAGAGTTTGATTAGGTCACGAATCTGACTTGGCACTGGTTTGCACAGCAACAACGGGCGGAGATGAGTTGCATTTACTGGCCTAAACAAGTAGAGGGTTTGGAATAAATGACTTAAATTGTCACGAATGAATGGAAATCAGGAGAACTATCCAAGGAACTCACTTACCTCTCTTTATCATGTGACCCATTGTTATTCAAGGAGGGAGAACGCTCACAGTGGGGAGTGTACTGCACAAAGCTGTCATTACGTGAAACCAGTTTTGCTTCTGCATCAGCCAGCCATATCTTCAAAACAAAACCAAACACCAATTGCACCATATCTTTTGCATGCATAGAATCAAAGTACTGTGGATGCTTGAGATCTGAAATAACAACGGAAAGGGCTGGAAAATCTCAGCAGTGTGGAGAGAAACCAGGGTTAATGCTTTCAGTCCAATATCACTCTTCCAACTCTGAAAAATATAAGAGTTATAGTGGACGCAAAACATTAACTATTTGTCTCCCCACAGATGCTGCCAGAACTGGTGAATTTCTCCAGCTTTTTCTGTTATCATCGTTTACATCTTACACTTTTCTCTCATCCTTTACTGTTACCTCTCCCACCTGATTCCCTAGCTGATTGGATCACTAAGGCAGGTCTGTGCCACTGTTGCTCGGATTGTGTTTCACTTGAGGAGGTGCACCTTCCTCACAGGGAAACAGAACGGAACTCCCGAACTAAATCAGAAAGCCGTACTTTGCTGGCACACTATGGCGAAATCTCTTGGGGCTGTTTTAAGGGTTAGTTTTGCGGCCTTTAGATAAGAGATTATCAGAAGCCCAACTCCGAACCATAAATGCCACCTCACATTTGCCAAATATTAATTATTCCTGTTGAGATTTCTCTATCACTGCTGATCTGGGTTTCAAGCACTCCCACTTCCCAAAGAAGTAAACTACACGTTCTTACCTCATACTTCTGAATCTCACCCCGTAGTCTGTCAATCTGTTGATTTGTCTCCATTATTCTGGGCTCAAGGCTGTTTGGGTCACCCATCTGTGGGTTCCGTTGATAAACGTCTTTCATCTTATCTAAAGCTTCACTGAGAGCAAATAAAGGCAGAACATTAACCCTCCATATCGACTCCTAGCCATATGTACAAAACATAAACCAGATGTTGGAACCAAACTGAATGATCCCAGGTACGGAGGCATTGTCTAAATGAACAAAGGCTAAACAGCATGGGACTAGTGAGTACAGTTTAGCAAAATGAGCAGTGATCTCATTGAAACATACTGGATTCTTAAGGGGCTTGACAGGATAAATGCTGAGAGGATGTTTCCCTTCACGGTAGAGTCTAGGACTAGAGGGCATAGTCTCAGAATAAAGGGGAGTCAATTTAAGACTGAGAAGAGGAGGGATTTCTTCTCTCTGAGAGTGTCTTTGGAACGCCTCACCACTCAGAGCTATAGGGGCAGAGTCCTTGTGCATATTTAAGGCTGAGATAGATAGATACTTGATCAGTCAGGAAATCAAGGGTTATGGGGAAACAGCAGGAAAGGGAATGTGTGGAATGCTGGATCAGCCACGATCCTATTGAATGGGGGAGCAGGGTCAAGGGGTCGAATGGCCTGCTCATTCCTATATCTTATGTCTTATAAATCCCTCCACTCTGGATGTGACGGTCCTATATTGAGCTGGGGTTCAGTTCCACTTGCTGCCAGTTATCCTCTCATGCCTCACCCAACATAGATATGTCTTGGGTGTTGGGCATTCTTACTGCGCACGGTGGGTCAGTTTTCTAGAGGTGAGACGCCAGCACCAGAGTGGGAGGGTAGCTTATTCTCATCAACCTCCATAGTGACGCTCACCATCCCCAGCCAAGACTGAAGAAGTCTATAGTGGAGAGGGGAGGCAGTAATCAGTGTGCCTGTATGAGCATTGGAGATGAAGTTGGGGGAGAGCAGGCCAATTATTTCCGCTATTTTTGGGATATGAAAAGAAAGCGAACAATTCAAAGTGAGAAAGAAATAGAGAGAGAGGAGCAGTAATGTAGAGAGTTATGTGGCCAATACCATTGCTCATAACTCACTGTGAACTAAGCAAGAAGCAGTAGGCTATAACACAAACTTCCAAATTATTTATCCTCTGTGGTGAAGCACATTCTGCGATGAAATCTTAAGGACCACATATGAGGTTAAATCCAGCTCCCTGTTAACTTTCGAGTACCTCAACGTGCTGAGGAGTGTAAATGTTCTGAACCACCAGCAAGTCAACAGTGCAAGGGACAGTCCTTTTCACATCTGGAGACCAAAAACAGTCAAAGGGGACAAACCAACAAATAGGACCGAGATACTCAGGCTTTGTCAGCTGACTGGTAGTGTCCATACCTCTGGACCAAAGGGCCTGGGTTCAAGTCCCACCTACTCCAAAGGTGTGTAATAACATCACTGAACAGGTCAATTGGAGAAAAACACCTACAAGCTCCAGAGAAATGAGGTGACGGATTTTCCTGAAGTACTCCCCCCCTCAACTGTGACTCATCAACATTGCAATGTATTTAGCCCTCTTACTTTACATATGGCCGTAGTAGTCTGAAAACGCCTAATCGCATCCGATATCGGCAGCTAAGCAATCTCAGGCCTGATTAGTACTTGGATGGGAATATGAGGTGCAGTAAATAAAATGATGGTTCCTGTTTGCTAGGGCTTGTGACCACAAAGGGTCAAGTCGTCGTAGTCTTACTAGACCACAGAGCCTTTCTCTCGTTAGAGAGAGAAGACTGGTGGTGGTTTAACCTGAGGGTCACCACGCCTCAGGAGAGGGAAGAGGTTGAGGAGGCAAAATCCTTCATGGTAACCTCAGCATGGGTTCAATTCTGTTATCAGCTGATGGCATCACTCTGCATGGCAAACCAGACTCATAAAGCTCCGTCTGCCATACAAGTAGCTTACTCCTCTTATGACAATCCTGCTCTTCAATTACGTGGTTGTTTCATCATAAAACTCAAGTTGGCTGAATGTAAAAATAAATAAAATGAGAGACATAATCTTTGTTACTGGTAAAATGTCTGATTACGACTGCAACACCCGCATCATAAATGGATTAGCAGTAAATGCTTCATTCTGCGGATGTAATTTACTAGGGGTTGGGCAACAGAGACATAATCAGCTTTTACTTGAAATACAAGCAGCAAAGAATCACTATCATAGGTGGCTGGTCAGAGTTCAGCTTTATCTCTTCTCAAATTAAAAATTCACCTCGGAGCTGAGAAAATAAATGAGCAATTCAGTTAAACTCAGCCAAACTTGACTCACCCATCTCAATGTGAGTCAGCCCTAAAGTAACTTAATGCAGTCAGTAATCAGCACTGTGTTAGTGCTTATTTGCAATAATTTACAGAAACAGAATGAGCTGGAGATAAGGTGGCAACTCCTACTACTGTAGCGTTAGCAAATGCCACCTCAAGATCATTTCCTTTCAGATTTAAACTTGACCACAGACAGTTCAATCAAATGATTTCTGGAATAAGATGGTTATTTTAGGCTAAAGGATTTGGGTCTGTAAGCAGTGGAGTTTACAAGAACCAGCGATGGTCTTATTGAAGCATAAAAGATCCTCACAGTACACTTCAGGGTGGGCACTGAAAGGATGTTTCCCCTTGTGGGAGATAGTAAAGTTAGCAGACAGTTTAAAAATAAAAGGGCCACCCACTGAAGACAGAGATAAGGAGGAATTCTTTTCTTTCAGAGGGTCACAGGTCTGTGGAACAAAAACAAAGTTGCTGGAAAAGCTCAGCAGGTCTGGCAGCATCTGTGAAGGAGAAAACAGAGTTAACGTTTCAGGTTCGGTGACCCTTCCTCTGAGTCAAAGGCTGTCAGGGGTAGACAGGAAGTGGAGTTGAGCCCAAAATTAAATCAGCTTGTTGAATGGCAAAGCAGACTTGAAGGGCTGAGTGGTCTACTCCTGCTCCTAATTTGAATGTATGTACCTTTAATGGAGTATATTCTCCTCAATTTGGAACTGAGGCACACAAGACAATAGCTAATCTGTGAGGATTTTAGCAACGGTTAGAGAGAACTGCAACTGCTCTGTGTCTTTGTGCTATTGATCAGAGAAGAAGGCATGGATGTGATGCAGGATAGTCCCCATCAAGAGAAAAGCTAAAAAAAAGCAAGTGCAGAACCTAGCTATTTAGCCTGCAAGCAATGCAGCAGATCAATTCAAAACTGCCCAATTCTCATTTGGATGAGGCAGTACCCTATATCTCTACTAAACTGTACAACTGAATGAGAGACAGGGATTACAACCACCAAAAGAGATGCTCAAATCCCACAGAGCAAATAAAATTGGGATAGTAAGAACTGCCGATGCTGGAGTCAGAGATAACACAGTGTAGAGCTGGAGGAACACAGCAGATCAGGCAGCATCAGAGGAGCAGGAAAGCTGACATTTTGGGCTGGGACCCTTCTTCAGATTTGAAGAAGGGTCCCGACCCGAAATGTCAGCTTTCCTGCTCCTCTGCTGCTGCCTGACCTGCTGTGCTCCTCCAGCTCCACACTGTTATCTCTAAATAAAATTGGGTTCCACTTTGCTTCTGCTCTGGTTATGTCAGCGTCACAAACTAATATCCACATTCTGCCATTTCCTGAGAAAGCTGGAGGTGACACGGTAATGTCACTGGGCTAGCAATCCAGAAGCACGATTAGTGCTCAGGGGACATGGACTCAATTCCTGTCATGATGGTTTATGGAATTTGAATTCAATTAATACAATCTGGAATGTAAAATTAGTCTCAGTTATGGTGACCATGGAAACTATCAATTGTTACAAAAACACATTTGGGTCACTAATGGTCTTTAAGGAAGGAAGTGGGTCATTCTTACATACAAGTAACTCCAGACCCACAAGCAATGTGGTTGACTCTAAAATGCCCCCTGAAATGGCCCTGGCGAGCTGATCTGCTCAAGGGCAACAAATTCTGATCTTACCAGTGATGCCCACAACCATGAAGGAATAGAAATCATTTAAATTATGTGCTGAAATAGAGGACTTGAAAATGAAAGTTTTAAAATCTGAAGTTGGGTCTTGAAGATTTCAAGTGTTGGGGCCGTGTATTTCCTTTGGCAGCTTATGGGATTGCTTCCGTGAAGAACGATCATTGGCATACTTAGAAACAAATGGCCCTCTGTAGTTTTCGCAGATTCGCATTTTGTCATTGCTGGAAGGCAGCGGGTAATCGTTTCCGCCTCTTTCCTGCAGCCCCAGGACAATATTTGCAGAATTTACCTCTGGTCCACTTGTTTCTGCAGCTCCTTGTTCAGATCTTCAATTTTCTGCTGCAGTTTCTTTCGACGTTGCTCAGGGGGGAGGTGACTAAAGTCCTCGAACACAATGAGCTGCGAGGAACAAATCTGGGTTAGCAAGAGATCAGGTCACACAAGATGGTTACAAACTACAGCAACATTATCACACATTTATGAAAAACATGATTTGGTTATAGGGAAATGATAACGTAACTACATGGGAGGAGGCCATTCAGCCTACTGTATCCAGGTTAATCCGCTCCAACAGTAACTCAGCAGGTGCCACTTCCTGAAACTTCCCATTGCTTTGCAAATCCGCTCTTCAGGCACTTGTCCAATTGCCTTTTGAAAGCTACAATTGTATTTGCCCTCGTCCCACTCCCAGGCAGTGCATTCCACATTCTGAGCAGAGCAAAGGAATTTTCTCCTGTCGTTTCTTTTTGGAAATCATTTAAAAAAAATCACTGTTCTCCAATTTTTGACCGTTCTGCTAATACAAAGTATTTCCATCCCTACCCACCCTATCCAGACCCCTCATAATTTTGAGCAACACAACTAAATTGCCTCTCAAAAGAGAGCAGCCCCAGCGTCTCCAATCATTCCAGGGAAATAAAGAACTTTCTCCCTGGAATCGTTCTCTTCAGTTGTTTCTGCATCCTTCCTAAAGCCTTCACATTGTTTCTAAATACAGCGCCCAGAACTGGACACAATACTTCAGCTGAGGCCAAACTAGAGTTTTACAAAAAAGTTTAAATCCCTTTTATCTGGTCAAATCCTGTCACGCTGTTCAATTTAAACAATTTTCTTTTGCTCAGGTTAACTCTGGTCAAAACATGCTAACTTAATTATTTAATCTTCATGGTTACCCCTGATGATATTTTTTCCTGAAAATTAGCATCAGGCAGCATTTTTAAAAAAAAGTTTGAACCTCCATTATAATGTTGTATTCAGAGCACTGATAAATTTTCAAAGCAGCAACCTGCTCCAACCCCCTTCACCACGTCAGATATGAGAACAGCCTCCACTTTAGGAAACTTTCATCGACTGAAAAAGAGTCAAGGCTTGAGGGGTAGAATGGCTGAATGCTGTCCCTAATTTCTAAGCCCGTATGGCGACACTGGGGCGAGATGGGCTTGGGTCAGAGGAACAAGCAGCTCATGGGAGATCCAGGCTTAAGGAACATTCAGTGACAGAGCAAGGGAAACCACACAAGATTTTTTTTAAAAATCAGAACACTGGAGTGGGGGTGGGGGGGGTGGATGGTGTCAGTGTTGGTGAGAGAGGACTGGGTGACAGGTTGAGTAAGACTCAAGGGCAGTGGAGGAAGGCCTAGAGGAACAACACCTCATCTTCTTCCAAAGGTACAGCACAGCCCTCAGGACTCAGCACTGAATTGAACAATTTCAGAACGTGAAAGCCTTCCTCCATGCTGGTTAGCGAACCCCACGCTCCCAGATCTTGTTCTGTATCGAGTTCTCTCAGCACAGCCAACCCATTTTCAATATCCCATTAGCACCCATTCAGCATCTCTCTCTCTCGCTCTCTCTCTCCTGGCTTTTCTGTACATCTTCTTTCTCAGGGCACCATCCCCATTCATTCAACTCACTCTCACCCTGCTGTTACCCCTTTTCAAACCCTGCACCCTGCCATCAGCATAAAACACCACCATTTCCCAGCTGCTTTCAGTTCTGACCAAGGGTCAATGGATTTGAGACGTTAGCTTGGTTTTTCTTTCCACAGATGCTCCAGACCTGCTGAGTTTCTCCAGCGATTTCTGTTTTTGTTTCAGAACTCCAGCATGCACAGTTCTTTGTTTTATTATGGAAGGGCAGTGCATGTGGATGAACTGGTCTATGGGGGGTGAAGCATGAGAGAGCATTTACGAGAATCTAGGACTACTGGACATTGTTGGTCAGTCTATCCCAATACTTCTGCCACTCGCAGGAGAAGAACTGATGTGCATCCAGCGGGAGACTATAATCAAATCACTAGGGACCTGTAGCAGGCCAGTCAACTAGGTCCCAGTTCCAGACTCATCTGAAATAATCAGTGGCCATATCAAGAAAACCCTGCCAGAGACAAAAGAAAAATCCTGACTATTAGAAAGCTGGTGCCCAGCTGCAAAAAGGCTCATGATAAAGAGGCTCTCGCAGAAGGAAATGAAAGCATATTGAAGTATTTTAGTTGCTGCACCATAACAGAGTGCTGTGCAGTGAATAATGCTGATACTAAAACTCTTTTAGCAGAGTCAGCATTTCAGACCCAGTGACCCTTCATTAGAACACTGGACCCAAAACGTGGACTGTTTTCTGTCCACATTTGCTACCAGAGATAGTAGGAACTGCAGATGCTGGAGAATCCGAGACAACAAGGTGCAGGGCTGGATGAACACAGCAGGCCAAGCAGCATCATAGGAGCAGAGAGGCTGACGTTTCGGGC
>NW_025969687.1:11992-14130 GCF_021869965.1 Rhincodon typus | reverse complement strand
CTCCTCTGATGCTGCTTGGCCTGCTGTGTTCATCCAGCTCTACACCATTCAGTGATACTAATTGACTTTCTGGATTTTTATTCAAAAATGAAAATGCCAGAAACATCTCTCATAAAAATGGTTTAATATTTGTTGTGCATATTAAAACAATCAACATTTGCAATACTATGAATGGTGCTTTTATAGGTTACAACTGATGATCGGAAATGCCCCCAACTCTTGAAACAACCATGTGGTTCTCGTTTTGGAACAGCTATAACTGCAGTTTCAGATCTCAACCTGGATAACTACAATGATGTTGTCATTGGGGCACCTTTAGAAGACAGCCATAAGGGTGCAGTCTACATCTTCCAAGGATCTGGTACAACCATTAACAAAAAATATTCACAGGTCTGATGCTGCTAGAACTTGAAAATGTATTATTATATATTCTCTGAAAGCTGAGCTGAGGCTCCCTCCCTAAATCTCTCCTCTTCCCTATTTTGTGTTTCTCCTGAAAATCTATCTTTGCTCAGCTTTTGCTCATCTGCCTTAATATTAATGCTTGATGTCAAATGTCGTCATACAAACCCTTAGGATTGACCTAGGTATGCTCTTTACATTAAATGTGCTACACCGCTACCAGTTGTTATTAGTCCTGGGGCTTTATCAACTTACAATGTCATTAATGTTTCCAGCACTACTTTTCTGCTAATATTAATATCCTTCAATTCCTGCTTCCCAAAAGACTTTTCCTTCTGTTGTACATCTGGGAAGTTATTTTTTTTTTGCTTCTTTTGTGGAGACAGAATAAAAGTAGTTGTTTAATTGTTCTGCCATTTCTAGCAGGACTGGAGAACTTGTTAGACTTAAACTCTTTAAATATTCTCAGTACCTTTTCCATAGTGATTATAATTGTGGTAACTTCCTCCCTCCCTTTCACCTCTTAATGTACAATTATTTCTGGGATGTTTTTAATTTGCAATGAAAACAGACACAAACATCTTTTCAATGCCTCTATCATTTCAATCCATCTGTCATTTCCTTATTTCCGGTTATTAATTCCCCAGTAACTCTCTTTAAAAGGATCCTGCTCACTTTAGCTATCTTTTCCCTTTTTTTAAAAAAATACGGGCAGAAACTCTTACTTATTCAGAGATAGTGGGAACTGCCCATGCTGGAGAATCTGAGATAACAAGGTGTAGAACTAGATGAACACAGCAGGCCGAGGAGCAGGAAAGCTGACGTTTCGGGTATGGACCCTTCTTCAGAAAATTCATTTCCTGAGGAAGAAGAGATATTGATGTGCTTGAACTGCCTCCAATGCCAGTACATAATTTATTTAAACACGACAACCAAAACTGTACAGAGTACTTCAGGTGTAATCTCAATAAAACCTTCTACCATTGTAGCAAGACTTCCCAATGTTTAATCTTCAACACCTTGCAACAAAGACCATAATTCCATTTACCTTCTTAATTAGTTGATACATCTATATGCTAATATTTTGTGTTTCATACCCAAATCCCTCTGTCCTGCACAGTTTTGGAGTTTCTCTCCATTTAAATAATAGCCTTCCTTTTGATTCTTCCTGCCAAAGTGCATGACCTCACACTTTTCTGTGTTAAAATCCATCTGGAAAGTTGCCCACTCGCTATCTGTACCCTCGTGCAGGTTCCTCATCACAACATACTCTCTTTTATACCACTAGCAAATTTGGATACCTTAAACCGCACCCTTCTTTCAAGTTATTAAAATAGATTGTAAATAATTGAGGCCCTAGGACTGAACCTGGTTGCATTCCATTCATTATATCTCTCCAGCTTGAAGAGGACACATAAATCATATCTTTTTGTCTTCTGTGTGTTAACCAATCGTCACAACATGTCACTGCCGCACCACCCCCCCAAGAAAATGAGGTCTTCTTTTATACAATAATCTTTTGAGTGGCATCTTTTCAAATGCTATCTGACAATTTAAATGCACACATCCACCGGTTCCCCTTTATCAACACTGACTGTTGAATCCTTCAAGATCTCTCGCAAATTCAGTTATCATGATTTCATTTTGACAAAACCAAGTTGACTTGTTTGATTTAGAACATAGAACATTGAACAGTACAGGCCCTTCGGCCCACGATATTGTGCCGACCTATTATC
>NW_025969687.1:10201-11892 GCF_021869965.1 Rhincodon typus | reverse complement strand
CTGACGTTTCGGGCCTAGACCCTTCTTCAGAAAAATTTTTCTGAATTTTTTTGAATTTTCTGATTTTTCTGAAGAAGGGTCTAGGCCCAAAACGTCAGCCTTCCTGCTCCTCTGATGCTGCTTGGCCTGCTGTGTTCATCCAGCTCTACACCTTGTTATCTCAGATTCTCCAGCATCGGCAGTTCGTACTATCTTTGGGATATTAATACTCTTTATTTAGCAGCCTGCCACAGTCAGTGCTGTGAAAGTGACATGGCTTGGCCTGCCCTACCCAGTGAGGGTTCAGCCAGATTAAAGCTACATTGCACATTACTGAAGGCTCCTGCAGTGGAATTTGGACACAGATATGCAAAGCACGGATGCAGGATTTTTTTTAAAAGAAGTAGGTGTGGGAATATAGCAATGCAACAGTGACTGCAGCCGCCGGAAGAGTCGGACCATTATGAACTGAAATTAGAAACAAAATCGGAAATTGTGGGCTTAAATTTAGCTAATCAAGTGCTTTTCTTAATAGCGCATCTCTGCATCTGCACCAGATGTTCATTTCAATTACTTTGGCCAATCGATCGATGGGCAAATGGATTTAAATGATGATGGTCTAGTCGATATTACAGTTGGAGCACTAGGTGGTGCTGCCCTCTTCTGGTTTGTATCAGTTTTGCATTATTCCCTTTTATTGCGATTCACACCTTATTCTCAGAGACTTTATTCTGTACAATCTGTAAATTTATGGACTCCCATTTGTACAAAGTCAATCAAATATATTTTTTGCCATGGAAGATTCACCCATCACTTTGCCCTGTAATACAAATGCTGTTTGAACAGTACACATCAGTAAATAAAACAAAATGATTTCCTGAGGTAACTTGGCAGTAATGTAATCCATAGGTTACATTTTTGTTATCCTAGAAATCATTGTTTTAAGTACTGGATTATAAAGCTTTGTGGTAGTTTTAATTTTAATCAGTTGTGATTCTGAGATGCTGAGATTGATCAGTAATCACCAAGTGTGTTCTAATTAAGTGTGTAATTGTTGATATTGAAAATACAGCATGATTTTCATAACTGTTTTTATAATCTTTCACTAGGTCCCGTGACATAGCTCAAGTCAGGATAACCAGACTGAAATTTCAACCCAACAAGATCAATATGCAGAACAAGAATTGTGTGATTGATGAGAAGCCAACAGTGTGTATTACAGCAGAGCTTTGTTTCAATGTTAGTCTGAAGTCTGGTAAACAGCCATCACAACCAATTGGTATGTTAATATGGATTGTAGCATTGAAACCAAGGAGATTTGTGTATTTCTCTTTGAAAAATGCAGTCCCTCTGAACATCTACTTATGCAAAAAGTGGGTGTAATGCACATTATATCCGGGTTTCACAGGCATCGCTGATGTGAGAGAACTTGCTGCTGATCTCAAAGAAAGTTGCCGACAAAGATCTCGCAGTCTCTATGGCATCAAAGTTCCTACCCGTGAGATTAATTTGAAGTCTAAGTGTTGGCAACAATGATGCTACAAGCAAATGAAGCAACAAATCACCTTGAAGGAATGCTATAGACAGCAAAGCAGGGATGAAAGTGCACTGAGACAACAAGGTGCAGGGCTGGATGAACACAGCAGGCTAAGCAGCATCATAGGAGCAGAAAGGCTGATGTTTCGGGCCTAGAGAAGGGTCTAGGCCCGAAA
>NW_025969687.1:3007-10101 GCF_021869965.1 Rhincodon typus | reverse complement strand
CTGCACCTTGTTGTCTCAGATTCTCCAGCATCTGCAGTTCCTACTATCTATGAAAGTGCACTGATTGGGCTGCATTTAATTACTACGGTGATCCACTGAAATGACAGGGTCAACCTGAATTCAGCTGTTTCCAGGAGAGCTGACCCAATTCTGCGCACAACTAACAATTAACACCTAACACTAGAGCTCCCATCCCTTTAGGTTTGGAGATTCCACCTCCAAGTAGTCACAGAATCACCAACTCGTGTTTCCTAGCTCGGTCGCTCATAAAGGTGGTCAATGCAGCAAGATGGATCTAGCCCCGAAACAGAGGTGTGTTGGGTTAGGCTTATTGTTGGGGATCTCTGGGCCACAGGGCACTGGATCTGGAAACTCTCCCTGGGTCTGCATGGAAATTGCCAGTTTCTTAGGCTGTCTCTTCATGCAGTAGAGGACCTCTCTACTTTCTACAGAATCTTAGCATTGGCAGAAGGAAGGAACTAGGTGGCCAATGACTCCTTACTGCTGATTTCCTTCCCTCCCAATTCTAAGACATCCCGAATCATAATTTGCTCCCATGGGCTGGATTTTTAAGCTCATTATCAATAATTTCTGGTTACACTTTACAGAGAACTAAATAAATTTTGAGACTTACGCTTGAGACTAAGAAACAAGCTGAAGTATCATGAACAAATCTTTAAAATATATTTCAAATGGAGAAATTTGACATGCCACAAATATAAAATTAGCTTTCCAGGGCAAGAAAGGATCTTCAGCAATAATTAAGATCTTAGCATGCTATTTAAAACCCAGGTCTGACTCATTCAAATAAAGCTTTTATCAAGGATCTGTAAAGGGAGACCAAAAGTGTAAAATGAACAAGTTTGTGACTGTTCAATAATTTCTATCTGCTCACAAGTTGTATGGACCTCAATATTACACTCAGTGGTGATAGGCAGAATCACTGAGAGTGTCTAATGGATTTTCACTTTTAAATGAGCATTTATAGACTGCAAACATTGCAACATCCACCAATCAGGGACCAACAGCAGGCATTCCCAGGAGACTACCCACCAACTGAGAGGTTATGGCCCATCTGAGGCTTCTGTACTCAGCAGTGCCACCTTTTAGAATCACACCCTCCTGGGGTCCAGGTAAAGCCAGAGCTAAACACAGGGAAATGATGATGGAAAGGGAGATCATCATCATAGAATCCCTACAGTGTGGAAGCAGGCCATTTGGCCCATTGAATCCACATCAACCCTCCAAAGAGCATTCCACCCAGATGCACCCCCTACCCTGTCTCTGCATTTCCCACACTAGACACTATCGGCAATTTAGCGTGATCAATCCACTAAACCATGCGTCTTTGGACTATGGGAGGAAACCAGAGCACCTGGAGGAAGCCCACGCAGACATGGGGAGTATGTGCAAACTCCACACAGACAGTCACCTGAGGGTGGAATCGAACCTGGGTCGCTGGCGCTGTGAAGCAGCAGTGCTAACCACTGTGCCACCCCTTAAATACTGTGGAAGAGTGGAAGTCAGTAAATGGTCAGAAGCAAGAGCAGGAGGGCAGCTTTCATTTCCCTCTGCCACCCCCACACTGCCAGATGCCAAGTTCCTACTCCAGAAGTCCACAAACAAACATTCAATGGCCAATAATTACCCATTTAAAGGGTCTCAGTTAATGTTAGGGCAGAAAAGCCATCTGTGGGTCAATTACCACAAACTGAATTGGGGTGGAGGCAGGGTCCCCAACTGTTACCTTCCACCTCCTGCCCAAATTAAATGCCACCTAACCCGCCGTAGATGAAGGCAAAAGATTCAGCTCTACACTTGCTTTTAAGGTACAGTGAGTCTGGATAAAATCCCCATGCTCTTATCACAGCATAGGGCTGCTCTCCCATTAGAGAGAGAGAGAGAACTGACTCATAGCTTAATTTGGGACTCATCATGACTCAGGCAAAGGGAAGAGGTTGAGAAGGAGTAATAGTAACCTCAGCTGGTGCAGGAAATGAATCTGTGCTGTTGGTATCACTGCATCACAAGCTAGCTGTCCAACCAACTGAACTGACTGACACACCTCTGTATAGGTAACATTTACACTGGCAAGACTAAACAATTTGTGATGAAGTACCGACTTTGAGCAAAATCAGTGAAATCAGTGAAAATTGCAGCAAAATGTGAACTATTTAGAAAAATATGTTTTCTCATATTTTCACTGAAACTCATATGTATATTGTCAGATGGAAAATCTGTTATGCACAAACAGAATGGGGCAGTGCTTTAGAACATTTAGAACGTTTAAGAGTGGCAGATTGATTAGTGCAGCTAAAAATTGGTTTATTACAAAAAAAATTACTTAAAATTATGATGTAAATTATGTGTGGTTCATTATATTAACTATGGTTATCAGTTCGTTAGTAATTTGAAAGAATACTCGAACAATTTGGAATATTCTTATTTCTGTCTACATACCCAAAGGACATTATAGAGCCTCCTCAAAAACTCACAAAACAGTAGAATTAGCTGAAACTTCCAATCATGATAAATTCAGCCAAATTGGAAACTTCAAAATGTTGCATGCTGAAAGGTTTTCCTGCGCTGTTGTCTCAAATTTCTTTTTCTGGAGAGAACAAAAGTTATGATTGACAATTGAACACACTTTTGTGAAATTGTTAGACAGTTAAGAGATGTAATGTAATTTATTCATGCAGTAATGTATGTTGCTGGATACATTATTATGAAATAAACAACATTGTTTGGCAAAAGATTGAATATAAAACCCAGGCCCTCAAGGTGAGTTTAGACTAAATGTGATATTGTGCCTATTTTTAAATTAGCACCATTGGCTCAAGTTTGCTTTTCTTTTAAAAACCGAAAGAACTGCGGATGCTATAAATCAGGAACAAAAACAGAGGCTGCTGGAAAAGCTTAGCAGGTCTGGCAGTATCAGTGAAGAAAAGATCAGAGTTAATGTTTCGGGTCCGGTGACCCTTCCTCAGAACTGGGCCCAAAACGTTAACTCTGATTTTTTCTTCACAAATGCTGCCAGAGATGCTGAGCTTTTCCATCAACTTCTGTTTTTGTTCCTGTGTTTGCTTTTATTTTGCCTGCCTATTGTTATAGTGTGTGCATTTTGACCAAACAATAAACCTCAATTTCTTTAAACCATGGATTGGATATTGTGCTTAAATGAAACTGAGGTTTGTATTTGAGTGCATAGTTTGTAAGAACAGTTATTTTAGCTATATAATAGAATATGCTTGGCTACAGTAAAAACATATTTTTGTGAAGGCTCTATGAGTAACAAATCTTTGACAATTGAACTATTGACATAAATTCATTCAGCAACAAAGCTAATGTAAATAAGCCTGTCACAAATAGCTCTTGGTTAATCAAGACAATGTTACGTGTGTAGTTTAATCTATAGTTTATCTATTTGCTATTTGTAAACAAATTGTGGAATCTAGATAATTAATTATTAGTTTGTGAGGAATTTTTCCATTGAAAATATCTGTTCATGATTAAAATCTATTGAGTCATCAAAATGACTTCTCAACCAATTGCTGAATATCATGGGTGAAATTGGTGTGTATATATTTTGAGAAATTCTGGGATTTTAATTCATCTTCTGTGGTTCCTTAACAAATGCTAACATGTCTGTGGTGGTATATAAACAGCTTGATTATCCTGGACAGATAAATTATCGGCTGACAGTAAATTAATCATGAGTTTGTAACTTTTTTCAAATGTACTGATCACAGAAGGAAAGACCTTTTATCTGCTCATTTTAATAGTCCCCTCTGATATCACTCTGTTGGTAGCACTGTTGAACTAGCCTAGTTAGTGCTAATGGGCTCCCGTAATAGACAGAGTAAATTAACATCAGAATGGTATCCAACCCAGGAAAAGTTTGATCTCTCTTCGTTCATAGATTTCGTGAATTATTAACTCACACATTATGATAGTAGAAACAATTACAGTGTTAATGCAAGTCCGATATCAGAACCAGTTAGTAACTTTAAAAATACAATTTGCGTTCAACCTACCATCCAGTCATCTGTAATCTAGTAATCTTTACAATTTTTGTTGATTGACAAGTGCAACACAATACAATATAAACAGTCAACAGATGTTTTGCATCCACTATGCATCTATTTCAGGATTTAGCTGTAAATATGTTTAATTTTATTTCTCATTATAGTTCTTGAATACAGCATTGCAATAGACTCTGCACGTCGAATCTCCAGAGGACTCTTTAATGAAACACATGAAAGAAATATCCAACGAAATATCGCTCTACCTTTATATAGCTGTGTCAAACACACCTTCTACATGTTGGCAAGTAAATCATACTTCTCTTTTATAAAGCTGGCAAACTTTTTTTCTCCAATGACTCAAAAGATTACTACTCCTAAAGTACAATACTGAGCCAGAAACACCTGCAAGATCTCAGCTCATGTTCAATGCCCTTGCTGCAATGAGTTAATTTGTTTCAAATAAGTAGGATTCAGCTACTATCACTGACCTTAGTGTTTCCAGGCTAGCAATGTAAAGTGTTTTGTTCCTTGTCAATGAAAACTAATGAAAATACTCAGAAGATGTGACAGCATCTGTGGATTGAGAAACAGAAGGCAGAGTGCAACAATATCTACATGGACTTTAGCAAGGCCTTTAACAAGGTTCCACATAGTAGACACGTTAGTACAGTTAGATCACATGGGATTCAGGGAGATTTTGCCAATTGGATACAAAATTAGCTTGATGGCAGGAGACAGAGGGTGGTGGTAGAGGGTTGTTTTTCGAATTGGAGGCCTATGACCAATAATGTTCCGCAGGGTCAGTGCTGGGTCCATTGTTGTTTGTCATTTAAATAAACAATTTTAAAAGAATATAGGAAGCGTAGCTGGTAAGTTTGCAGATGACACCAAATTGGTGGTAGATTAGACAGAAGATTATCTAAGAATACAAAGGATCTTGATCAATTGGGCCAATGGGCCAAGAGTGACACATGGTATTGCATTTTGGTAAAACAAATAAAGCTGAACTTATACAATTGATGGTAGGCCCCTGGGAGGTATTGTCAAATAGACAGACCTGTGGGCCCTTGGAAGTTGCATCACAGGTAGACAGGGTAATAAAGATAATAATCAGCACACTTGCCTTAAGTGCTCAGACCATTGAGTATAGGAGTTGGAATGTCACCTGGTGATTGTACAGGAAGTTGGTTAGGACACTTTTGGAGTACTGTGTACAGTTCTGGTTGCCCTGCTTTAGAAAGGATGTTATTAAATTGCGGAGAGTTCAGAGAAGATTTACCAGGATGGTACCGGGATTAGAGGGTTTCAGTTATGGGGAAAGGCTGGATAGGCAAGAACCGTTTTCATTGGAGCACAAGAGGTTGAGGGGTGCCCTCACAGAGATTTATCAAATCATGAGGGGCACAGATAAGCTGAATAGCAGCGGTCTTTCCCTAGGTTAGGGGAGTGCAAAAATAGGTGTAATTTTAAGGTGAGAGGAGAAAGATTTAAAAGGGCAACTTTTTCACACAGAGGGTGGTTTATACGTGAAATGAACTGAAGAAGTAGTAGAGGTGGGTACAATGACAAAATGTAAAAGACACTTTGACAGATATATGAATAGGAAAGGTTTAGAGGGATATGGTCAGGTGCAGGCAAATGGGACTAGCTTAATTTGGGAAACTGGAGGCACTGTTTCCATTCTGTATGACTCTATGATTTTATCTATGATTCTATATCCTGGGTCCATTGTGACAGGGTTGAAAATTGAGATTCAGGTAAACTGTGGTGGAGCTGCACTGAAGATGGATTTTTGACTCATTCTCGCCTCTGCATTTTATTTTCTGGGGGAGGATTGTGAATCCAGTCAGCTGCCCATTCCTTGGAGGCAGATAGCCTTGCACTTTATCATTACATTTAAATGGACAAGGCTCCTCTTTGGTGTGGATATGTCACCCAGCCCCAGTCTCCACTATAATGGAAAGTGGAAGGGTTAGAACCAGGTTGGTGCCAGCTTTAAGATTTCTAAAATTTTGCATCTGACTTGACCCAAACTCTCTTTCATTTGGTGATATAATTATCCCCAGGGTTTCAGTGCACTGACCTTTCAACAGAAACAGGTGGATGAGGGTAAAGCGGTTGATGTGGTGTATATGGATTTCAGTAAAGCGTTTGATAAGGTTCCCCATGGTAGGCTATCGCAGAAAATACGGAGGCATGGGATTGAGGGTGATTTAGCAGTTTGGATCAGAAATTGGCTAGCTGTAAGAAGACAGAGGGTGGTGTTTGATGGGAAATGTTCATCCTAGAGTTCAGTTACTAGTGGTGTACCTCAAGGATCTGTTTTGGGGCCACTGCTGTTTGTCATTTTTATAAATGACCTGGATGAGGGCGTAGAAGGATGGGTTAGTAAATTTGCGGATGACACCAAAGTTGGTGGAGTTGTGGATAGTGCGGAAGGATGTTGCAGGTTACAGAGGGACATGGATAAGCTGCAGGGCTGAGCTGAGAGGTGGCAAATGGAGTTTAATGCGGAAAAATGTGAGGTGATTCACTTTGGAAGGAGTAACAGGAATACAGAGTACTGGGCTAATGTTAAGATTCTTGGTAGTGTGGATGAGCAGAAAGATCTTGGTGTCCATGTGCATAGATCACTGAAAGTTGCCACCCAGGTTGATAGCATTGTTAAGAAGGCGTATGTTAGGTTTTATTGGTAGAGGGATTGAGTTTCGGAGCCATGACGTCATGTTGCAGCTGTACAAAACTCTGGTGCGGCCGCACTTGGACTATTGCGTACAGTTCTGGTCACCGCATTATAGGAAGGATGTGGAAACATTGGAAAGGGTGCAGAGGAGATTTACCAGGATGTTGCCTGATATGGAGGGAAGGTCTTATGAGGAAAGGCTGAGGGTCTTGAGGTTGTTTTCGTTAGAGAGAAGAAGGTTAAGAGGTGACTTGATAGAGACATACAAGATGATCAGAGGATTAGATAGGGTGGACAGTGGGAGCCTTTTTCCTTGGATGGTGATGGCTAGCACAAGGGGACATAGCTATAAATTGAGGGGTGATAGATATAGGACAGATGTCAGA
>NW_025969687.1:0-2907 GCF_021869965.1 Rhincodon typus | reverse complement strand
GTCGGCGCAACATCGAGGGCCGAAGGGCCTGTACTGCGCTGTAATGTTCTATGTTCTATGTTCTATGTTCAGAAGGGACTTCAACCATGTTGTAATTGTAACAAGGTCAGCTATGTGGACATCATAGAATATGTGTTCCTCGATTGGCATTATTAACCTTGTTCTATCAGGGAAACCTGACCGACAGATATAAACAGCAGCATCAGACATCTTGTTCGCTCTGAGAGCTGGCCCTGAGGAAGCTGGATCAGTGTCAAGGACTTGTCACGTGTAACTAAAGGGTGATGGGATACCAACCTCTGTGGTGTTATTTTAAGTAGACATTAGTTTAATGTCCGTTATGTGACTATGCTTCTGTTTATTATTGTGTTTTGTGCCTACTTTTATATATTTCTTGTGTGTGATGGATTGATCTCTTTGTCTGTTGCTTGTGTCTTACTGCTCTGTGACTCCTTATTGTATGTCACTACTTTGCGTGGGACTGCCCATCCTCAAATGTGACTCGTCTTTGCCTTTGATGACTTTTCAGGATGCTCCAGATTTTCTAAACCCCGTGGAATTTCTGGTGGTGTTTGCGTTATCAAATCCAGAGGATGGACCAGTTCTAGATGCCAGTTTACCAAATAAAAAGAAAGCTTTGGTAATTTAATATACTCTAATTTTTACAATCTATTGGGTTTTTGAAAAGAGTTAAGCATTTTTTATTTGATAAAACAAATTGTAGACCATGATATATTATTCAATGTAGTGAAGTCTGTAATATAAACTTCGAGGTCCAATTCATCTCAACAGAGCTCCTGAAATCTGCCCATGGTTTTTTACTGGTTGATTTGGCATTGGCTGTGTAAGGGCAAAGTGTGGTGAGTAGGGGAATGCTTTGACTTAAGATTGGTCAGGTCTTATTAGGAGCATGGCGTAAGTGGTGTCTTGTGGGTAGACATGAGATGGCACTAGTTGAAGTGGTCATGGTGTGGCTGGATGGTATGAGGTTGTGAGTAGAGAGGGTAGATGGACAGAGATTGGCAAGAGTTGGCTTGGATAGGCCACGAAGAGTGTGGGGGTCTGAGGATAAGGGATGGAAGTTGTTTTTACTTTGTTTTTATTACAACTGGGACAAATTCTCAGAGTACATAGTCAGGCCCACCACCTGCAGACTCGGAGCGGAAATGACTACAGGAGCCGCTGAGTGCTGAGCTCAGCTAGTTAAGACCATAAGATGTGAGAGTAAAAGTTGGTCATTCAGCTTATCAAGTTCATCCTTTCATTCAGTGAGGCCATGGCTTATCTGATAATCCTCAACTTGATTTACTTGTCTTATCTCCATATCCCTTGACTCCTTAATGATTTAAAATTTATCAATCTTAGCCTTTGATACACCTCACATTCCAGCCTCTACAGCCCACTGTGGTTCCACAGATTCACCATTTAGGTGAATGGACTCCCACAAGTTTTGACGCTTCAGGTCTTTATAGTGTACTCTGGGATCAGGTTTGTCCAGTATTACCACCAGCTGGAATTAAATTAAAAAATACAGACTTTATATCAACCCTGAAACATTAAGTCAGTAAAAACAATGAACAATGATCAGACACATTTTAAAAATAGATTTTTTTTAAAAGGTCTCGACATTTTCTGATTTGAAATGTGGCAGGCACACTACCCATTATCTAACCTCACAACTTGACAGAAAGTTTGGGCTAAGTTTTTGAGCCAGTTAATTTCAGGGCACCCAATAGGTGTTTTTTTGTCATAGCATGAAGGCATCACTTGCTGAGGCCATATTAAGTGACCATCCTTAATGGGGTTTTAATGTAAAAATGACAGTAATATAACACACATTTATTCCATATTTTCTGATGGAAAAGGATATTTTATTTAGCATGTTTCCAGTTATTGCTTTTTTTTTTGGGGAACAGATTAGGACTGCTAAGTTAGACTTGTATTGCTAAGTGTGGATCTAGTTAGTACTGTTCTATTTTGCTGCAAATTTAGTGCTTTTGGGTTTAGATGGAGTCCATATCTTTAAAGTGTAATTGCAAGTTGCATTGCAGGATAAACTGTTCTACATCCAGTTTGTTCACATTTATAATTAGCGTACGGCTTTGCTATTCAGGCACGTGTACCCAGAGGAACTGAAATAGCCGCAGTTATTGTTCAGCTCTAACAGGAGCTTGTCACACACCACAACCAGGTTATTTCTCCAACTAAACAAATTCTTAATCACTACAGCTTAGCTCATTTGTGTATTCTCTAATTTACTGTTAAAAATGTACTCCATCAGGTATCTTTCACAAAGGATTGTGGAGAAGATGACGAGTGCATCAATGATCTGACACTTAGTGCGCATGCAGACTTGAAGGGTGACAAGTAAGGAAGGTTACAATATACATTAGTTATACAAATGTCTACTATCCTTTCAGGTTTCTTTTTATTACTTGTAATCTCTCTGATGTGTGGTGAAAAGAATATTTTTGTTATTTCTTACAACTATTATATTGTACAGAGACCTGGCAAAAGCTGGCCTGAAATTTGTGCATTTCTTTGGATAATGACGGTTCCCTTTTGGAGAGATAAGGTATCCATTTGGTCTGATCCTGGGACACCTTCTTCAGTTGCCTTTTTGGAATTGTTAGAAGTAGGAATCAGTGTGCATAAAAAGCGCATTAACTCATTAGCTGTCAAGTTCATTGGAACTGTCAACAACCCTGTCAAAATCAACACACAAAACTGTGAAAAGCAACTGTCAGAGGAGGACCTGCAAAAACGGGATGAGGGCCTATCAAGAGGATCTATGGAAAGTGCCTGTCTAAAGCAATTGCCCAAGGGAAATGTCAAGCTGCCAAGAATTTTTGTACTCCTGCCCTTTAAATATTGAGAAAAGTGTCTGGAGTGTTAAACACAGAACAT
>NW_025969686.1:7244-14137 GCF_021869965.1 Rhincodon typus | reverse complement strand
CCAAGCCAATGTTGTGTCCAAGACAACAAGGTGCAGAGCTGGATGAACACAGCAGGCCAAGCAGCATCACAGGATTTCCCTTTCTCTCTCTGTCTCTCCCCCTTCCCTCTCTCCACCTGTTTCTCTCTCTATCTCTCTCCTTCCATCTCTCTGTCACTTTCCCAGTCACTTTCTCCCACCCTCTCTCTCTGTCTCTCTCCCTGTCTCTCTGTCTCTGACGCTGTTACTGCAGAGTTGGTGCTGGGGTCCAGAGTCTGGGTGACAGTCCCTGTGAAAGTGAAAGGAAGTGACAGAGAGATGTTTACAGTAAACAGTGTTTCCCTGTCAGGGCCCTGAGCCCATCCACATGAAACCTCACCCTCTTTGTAAACAAAGCCTTCACATTTCTTTGATTCCGTCACTTCCAAACCAAATTCCTGCCCTCACTCCCTCCCACTGACTGTCACTCTGGGGGAGCGTTTCATGGGGGGTCAGTGTAGAGAGAGCTTTACTCTGTATCTAATCCCATGCTGTCCCTGTCGTGGGAGTGTTTGATGGGGGTCAGTGTAGAGGGAGCTTTACTCTGTATCTAACCCGGTGCTGTCCCTGTCCCTGGGAGGGTTTGATGGGGGACAGCGTAGAGGGAGCTTTACTCTGTATCTAACCCTGTACCACTCCAGCTGCCATCGGGAAATCCAACTGTCCCTTATAGTCCAGTCATTACGGTCCATCCATTCCTAACCTGAACATCTCCAATCTGCCCGGATACAGGGTACGCAACCTGTAATGTCTGCTTTCTTATTGGCTGCACCCTGCTCAGCCCTGTCCCTCTGCATTCAGAAAGTTTTACTGAAAGAACTGATTGAAAAAAAGGAGAGAAACCTGAGAGGAGGAGACTGTTCCCACACTCTGCTCACACTGTCTCTATCCTCATTCAATCCCTCCCTGCTTTTATCACTCCCTCTCTTTCACTGTCTCTATCAGCTTCTCTGCACCTCATTCTCTGTATCTGTAACAATCTCACTGTCTCCATCTCCCCCTCTCTCTCCATCTGTCTGCTGCTCTCACTCTCTCTTTCCCCCTACCATCTCTCTCTGTATCTCTATGTACACCCTCTCTCCACTCCCTCTCTGTCTCCCTTTCAGCCTCTTTTCCTCCTTGTATCACTCTCTCTCTCTATTTCTCACCCTCCTTCCTCCTCCCTCGTACTCCCTCATTTTCTGCCCCTTTGTGTCTCAGTCTCTCTCTCCCTATCTCTCTGTATTTCTGTTTCTCTCTCTTTTTCCCTCTTCTCTCTCTCTCCCCCCTTCTCTCTCTCTCTGAGTCTCTCTCTCTCTCTCATCTCTTTCTCTCTCCCTGATTCCCCTCTCAGTCTCGCTCTCTGTCTCTCTCTCTCCCTCCCTCTCTCTTTCATCTCTCTCTCCCCTTCTCTGTCTCTCAGTCTCTCTCTCTCCCCGCCCCCCCCCCACCGCTCTTTCTGAATCTCTGTCTCCCTCACTCTTTCTGTCTCTCTTTCTCCCCGTACCATCTCTCTCTGTATCTCTCTCCTCTTCCTCTCTGTCTGTCTGGCCTCTCTTCCTCCTTGTATCACGCTCCCTCTCTATTTCTCACCCTCCCTCCCCCTCCCTAGTACCCCCTCACTTTCTGCCCCTTTCTCTCTTTCTCTGTGTCTCAGTCCCTCTCTCTCTGTATTTGTGTGCCAGACGTTGCTCTCCCTGAGGTGTTTAGCCGATCTTGGCGCTGGGCCCAACTCCCCACTGCTCGAGGAACAGAATCCTCAAATCACACAGTACAGAAGAGGCCCTTCGGCCCATTGAGTCTGTACCTGTGAAAATACTCGTCTGCCTACTCCATCTCCGCAGTCCCTCACTAGGCCCATAGCCTTAATTAGTGACACATCAAGTGCATGTCCCAGCTCTTTTAAAATGTTTCTGCCCCCAATTCGCCCTCCCATCAGTACCCACACACCTTTCTGGGTGAGAATTATTTCTTCAAATCCCCTCTCACCCTCCTGCCTTTCACTTTAAAATGGCACCACGCCCCCCAAACTTGTTACTGACCATTTGACTGTTGGGAACAGATGCTTCCTATCACCCCTGTCCATGGCCCTCAGAACCTTACCCCCCTCTATCGGGACGCCCCCAAACCCTTCGCCTTCCCTGCTCCAAATAAAACAGCCCGAGCTTATCCAGGCTCCCCCTCTCTGTCGCTGAAATGTTCCTTCCCAGGGCAGCATCCCGGGAATCTCCCTCTACTCCCTGTCCAGTACAATCCCATCCTTCCTACAGTGTGGGCACCAGAGCTGCACACAGCGCTCCAGCTGGGGCCTCACCAAAGCCTTGTACAACTCCATCACCTCCCTGCTCTTACAATCTGTACCACAGCCATGTCCCATATTCCTCCCTAACTCCCGCATTAGCCTGCTCTACCACCCTCAGGAATCTGTGGGCTAACACCCCAAGATCCCTCTGTCCCTCTGAGCTTCCCAGTGTCCTGCCATTCACTGAGTTCTTCCTTGTCTTATTCCTGCTTCCAAAGTATATCATCTCCTATTCCTCACGGTTAAACTCCTTCTGCCACTGATCGGCCCATCTGACCAACCCGTTTCTATCCTCCTGTAACATTACACCTTCCCCCTTTCTGTCACCCCCCCGGACAAACTGTGTGTCATCCACAGACACACACACTCACGCTCAGACACACACATACACAGACACACACACACACACATCCTAACACATTCACACACACAGGTACACAGACACACACACACACACACACATGCAAACTTACACTCGCACACATCCTCACACGCTCAACACACAGGTACACAGATACGCACACACACACACACACTCACACACACAGGTATACAGCCACACACATCCTCACACAGAAATACATACACACAGATACACACACACACCCTCACACACATCCTCACACAGACACACACACAGACACACAGATATACACATACATTCACACACAGAGACACATACTCACACACACACATACAGACACAGACACACACACTCACACAGATACACACACAGACACATCCTCACATAGACACACGCACACACACACACACACACACACGACACACATATACACACATTCACACACACAGACACATACACACATACAAGACACACAGATATACACACATTCACACACACAGACACATACACACACATACAGACACAGACACACACACACAGATACACACACACTCACAAACACACAGCCACACACACATGCACACACACACACACACACGCACACATGCACATAGACACACCCTTTCTTTCTGTCACACACACACACACACACACACATATTCTGTGCTTTCAGTTTCACATTGACAGATTTCGGAGAAATGAACTGTGTGGGATATCCCCGTCCCCACGCTGAATATAAAGCCTGACTGACACCGATCTCCGTCAGTGATAATGACCAGCACCATGGCCGCGCAGCTTCTCAGCTTTCTCATTGATTTCCAGAGCACTCGGGTAAGTACCAGCCTCCAGCCAAGAACTGCTTCTGAAGAAGAGTCAGATCAGACTGAAAACATGAACTCTGTGCCCTGTCTCTCCACAGACACTGCCAGTCCTGCTGTGTTTTTCCAACACTCTCTGTTTCTCTTTCAGATTTCCAACCTCTGCCGGTCTTTAATCTTGTCTTAAACTTCCCTCACGCCCCGTCACAGTCTCTGAGGTTCGGTAAGGGATCAGGTTATGGTGCCTCAATCTCTCTGATGTTGGTTTGTCCTGGAGAATTCTGTCACAGAGGCATGCAGCGTGGAAACAGACCCTTCAGTCCAACTTGTTCATGCTGATCAGTTTCCCAAACTACTCTCGACCCGTTTGCCTGCATTTGGCCCATATCGTTCCAAACCTTTCCTGTTCGTGTCCTTATCGAAATGTCATTTAAATGTTGGAATTGTACCAGCCTCCACCACTTCCTCTGGCAGCTCATTCCATACATGCACCACCCTCTGTGTGAAAAAGTTGCCCCTTAGGTCCCTTTTAAATCTTTCCCCTCTCACCTTAAACCTATACCCTCTAGTTTCCCTGGGAAAAAGACCTTGGTTTTTCACCTTATCCATGATCCTCATGATTTTATAAACCTCTGTAAAGTCGTCCTTCAGCCTCCGATGCTCCAGGAAAATAGCCCCAGTCTATTCAGCTTCTCCCTGTATCTCAAACCCTCCAACCCCGGCAACATCCTTGTAAGTCTTTTCTGCATGGTCACCAGTTTGATCTGGGCCGGGGTGCTGTCCAATTCTGTGGCCAGGTTAAAGCAGGAGGGGAGGGGGATCAGGAACGTGGGGACAGGGAAGGGTCTGTGAGGGGCTGCAAGAGTTTTCCCCTGTCCCCATCCTTTACCACCCCCTCCCCCAGAGCAAGGAGGGACCGGGTCAAGGAGGGGACGGGGTCTCGGAATCACAGAGTGGGTTTGGATTCAAAATGGGGGTGGGGCGAGTAGATCTATTCCCGGAGGCAGGAGGCTGTCTCACTGAGGGAGGGGAGGGTTTGGTTGGATGGGAGGGTGTTCAATTCTGAGGCAGTGAGTCGTTGTGATCAGGAGGGACCACCCCAGAGGGCAGTGGTGGGGGTGGGGGGTTTCAATCTAGAGGGTGGAATTGGGCTTTCAGACTAACCAAAGGGGCAGTGTTTACAGGGAGCTGGGTGGGGGTGGGGCAGTGCTGATGTAGAGGGAGATTGCTGTCAGATGGGTTGATCTGTCAGCACTGACCAGAGGGGCAGAATGGCCTCTTCATGTGTCTGTGGTTGGATTAACAACAAGATCAGACTCTGCTGGACGGGATCAATGGGTCTGAGCTCAGGAAGAAGCAGAGATTCCCAACTATGTCACTCCCCTTCTCTCCCTCTCTCTCTCTCTGTCTCTCCATCACTCTCTTTCTCTCTCTCTCTCTCAAATTCTGTCCAATCACAGCCGGCGGGTGGTGGCATCTCTGACTGTCTGCATGTATCTCAATATGTGTGTGTGTGTGTGTGTGTGTGTGTGTCTGTGTGTGTGTGCGTGTGCCTGTATGTGTCTGTGTGTATGTGTATATGTCTGTTTGTGTCTGTGAGAGTGTGTGAGTGTGTGTGTGTCAGTGTGTGTGTCAGAGTGTGTGTGAGAGAGAGTGTGTGTGTGAGTGTATGTGTGTCAATGTGTTTGTGAGTGTGAATGAGTGTGTGCATGAGCATCTGAGTGTGTGTGTGTGTGTATGTGATTGAGTGTGTGTGTGTGTGTGTGTGAGTGTGTGTGTGTGTCAGTGTGTGTGAGTGTGTGTGTGTCTCAGTATGCATGTGAGTGTGTGTGAGTGAGTGTGTGTGTGTATGTGTGTGTGTGTGTCAATGTGTTTGTGAGTGTGAATGAGTGTATGCGTGAGCATCTGAGTGTGTGTGTGTGTGTGTTTGAGTGAGTATGTGTGTGAGTGTGCGTGTGTCACTGTGTGTGTATGTGAGTGAGTGTGTGTGTGTGTGTGTGTGAGTGTGTGTGTATAAATGAGTGTGTGTGAGTGTGTGAGTGTGTAACAGTGTTGTATCAGTCAGGCTTCCTGCACATGCAGTGAGGGAGAGTTGGAGGGGTGGAGTGAGAGAGAGATACAGAGGGAGGGAGACAGACTGTGTGAGAGAGAGAGAGAGTGAGTGAGAAAGGAGAGAGAGAGGTGTATGCTGTGTGCCTGCAGGCTCTGGAGGATTTTGTCATGCCCCCCATTGCTCTCGGCACTTACAGCTCAGAACCCCCTGGCAGCTGCACCAATATGAGGGCTGTTGCCAGGCAGAATTTCCTCAAAGCGAAACATTCCTTGTGCCGCTCAGACTCGATGTCTCTCTCACTCATCTTTAAAAAGTAACACTGTGCTGTGCATGGTGACAAAGTAAGTTTATGTTTTATTTTGTATATAAATCACAAAGTGAGCTGTTCACTGTCTCTGTTTCATACCCACAGAACAAGGTCCAGGAGCTGAAGCCCCCTGTTATTGCAAAACCTGCTTCTCCACAGGCAAAGCCCCTCAATAGTACCCACCTGGCAGTACAGAAACCCGAGCCCCCGGCCCCCAGCAGCTCCTGCCAGCTCCGTCTGATGGGCTGTAATGGGCAGAATGCCCTCCTGAGCGCCCGCTCCGACAGCACCGTCCAGGAACTGAAGGAGAAGATTTTCCTGCAGACCGGGATCCCAGCAAAGAGCCAGATCCTGTACATCAACAACCAGACCCTGCAGGATGGCAAGGTGCTGCGGGATTTTAACCTCCGAGGGCTCACTGACCTGCTGGTGGTACACAAGGTGCGGGGAGGGTAACACTCTCCCCACCCTCCCACAGAGAGGCAGGAATTCCGGGATGTCTCCTGTTCCCGGGAAATGATCAGTCTGTGTTTGATGAAACTCCCTCCGTCGGTCTGAGAGCGGGATGCAATCTCCCAGCCTGTGCCATCTCTCTCTCTCTCTCTCTCTCTGTGTGTCTCACTGTCTCCTGTTCAATGTCCAATAAAGACAATTGGTGTTTACCATCCAGGGCTCAGTGTCTTTGTGACCTTCCCCTCACCAACGCCGCACAGCACGATCCCACACACAGGGGTGCACTGACCCCCAGGAAGTGAGTGTTCACTGACCCACAGGGACGGGACTGGGGGGGGCATTGTCCCATAGGGAGAGGGTACAGACCCACAGGGATGAGGGGTAGGCAGCACTGACCCACAGGGAGAGGGTACAGACCTACAGCGATGGGGGGAGGGGACACTGACCCACAGGGAGAGGATACAGACCTACAGCGATGGGGGGAGGGGACACTGACCCACAGGGAGACGGTACAGGCCCAAAGCGATGGGGGGAGGGGACACTGACCCACCAGGAGAGGGTACAGACCCACAGCGATGGGGGGAGGGGACACTGACCCA
>NW_025969686.1:5046-7234 GCF_021869965.1 Rhincodon typus | reverse complement strand
GGACACTGACCCACAGGGAGAGGGTACAGACCCACAGCGATGGGGGGGGAGGGGGCACTGACTCACAGGGAGAGGGTACAGACCCACAGCGATGGGGGGGAGGGGACACTGACCCACAGGGAGAGGGTACAGGGGTGAGGACGTTTGAAGGGAACAGACAATTCTGGAAAGTGCCAGGTGGCTGGGTCAATGTTCCATCACAAGCAGAGTCCTGAAGGATGGATGGAGAAACGGAAGGGTGAGGGCGGGGGGGGGGGGGGATGGTGCAGGGGGGGGAGGGGGGGGAAGTGGGGATAGGGCTGTCAGGAGTCAGAGACTCCCCAAACACAAACCACCCTCCCACTTCCCAGTGACCAGGGAAACAGATGCATAGAACTCACACAGGCACAAAGAGAGAGAGAAAGAGAGGGAGAGATAGTGGGAGAGACAGAGAGGGAGATGGAGAGAGAGAGAGAGAGAAGGGGAGAGATAGTGAGGGAGAGGGTGCAAGAAAGAGAGGTTTGGGGAGAGAGAGGCACAGGGGGAGAGATAGTGAGAGAGACGGAGAGAGAAAGAGAGGGAGAGGGAGCAAGAGAGAGGGAGAGACAGTGAGACAGACAGAGAGAAAAGGAGGGAGCAAGATAAAGAGAAAGAGAGTGAGAGACATAGAGACAGAGACATCGAGGGAGAGATAGAGGAAGGGACAGAGAGAAAGAGGGACAGCTAATGAGAGACAGAGAGAGAAAGACGGAGCGAGGTAGAGAGAAGGGGAGGGAGAGATAGTGAGAGATATAGAGAGAGAGACATAGAGAGAGAAATAGATGTAGGGACAGAGAGAGATGCAGGCAGAGAGGTCGAAATAGCGAGACAGAAGGTGTTGGTGGAGGGTTGTTTGTTGGACCAGAGGCCTGTAGTTAGTGGTGTTCTGCAGGGATCCATACTGGGCCCACTGTTTTTTGTCATTTATATAAACGATTTGGATGAAAATATAGAAATGCACAGTCAGTAAGTTTGAGGATGACAACCCAATTGGTGGTATAGTGGAAAATGAAGAAGGTTATCTATGATTACAAAGAGATTTTGATCAGTTGGGTCAATATGGGGAGGTGATGGCCCAGTGGTGTTATCGCGAGACTATTAACCAAGAGACCCAGACAATGTTCTGGGGACTAGGGTTTGAATCCCATCACGGCAGATAGTGGAATTTGGATTCAAGAAAAAACGTCTGGAATTAAGCATCTACTGGTGACCATGAATTCATTGCCGATTGTTGGATAATCCCATCTGGGTCACTAATGTCCTTCAGGGAAGGAAACTGCCATCCTTACCTGGTCTGGCCTACATGTGACTCCAGACCCACAGCAATGTGGTTGACTCTCAACTGCCCTCTGAAATGGCCCAGCAAGGCATTCAGTTGTACCAATCGCTACAAAGACTCAAAGAAACGAAACTGGACAGATGACCTGGCATTGACCTTGGCACCGGAAAAGACAACAGCAGAAAAAGCCCTGCCGACCCTGCAAAGTCCTCCTCACTAACATCTGGGGGCTGGTGCCAAAATTGGGAGAGCTGTCTCACAGACTAGTCAGGCTACTGAGGAAGGGTCACCAGACCCGAAACATTAACTCTGATCTTTTTCTTCACAGATGCTGCCAGACCTGCTGAGCATTTCCAGCAACTTCTGTTGTTGTTCATGGGAACACCATCCCCTACAAGTTCCCCTCTGAGCCACTCTCCACCCTGACTTGGAAATTTCTCCCTGTTCCTTCAGTGTCGCTGGGTCAGAATCCTGGAATTCCCTCCCTAAGGGACATTGTGGGTCAACCCACAGCACATGGACTGAAGCGGTTCAAGAAGGCAGCTCACCCCCACCTTCTCAAGGGGGCAACTAGGGATGGGGTAATAAATGCTGGGACCAGCCAGCAACAACCACATCCCACAAATGGATAGAGACAGACAGCATGTAACACACTGCATAGAGACAGTCAGTGTGTCACACACTGGATAGGAACAGTCACTGTGTAAACACACTGGATAGAGACAGTCAGTGTGTCACACACTGGATAAGGACACTGTGTCACACACTGGATAAGGACACTGTGTAAACACACTGGATAAGGACACTGTGTAAACACACTGGATGAGGACACTGTGTAACACACTGGATAGGGACACTGTGTAACACACTGGATAGGGACACTGTGTAACA
>NW_025969686.1:0-5036 GCF_021869965.1 Rhincodon typus | reverse complement strand
GTGTAACACACTGGATGAGGACACTGTGTAACACACTGGATGAGGACTGTCAGCATGTAACATGCTGCACTTGAACGAGGAACACGGTTACATTATTTGGGGACTAAGCGAGTCACATTAACTGGTGAAATGATTAGACAGGGTGCAATGTTTAAGGTGCATCCAGGAAAAGTCTTTGTGTCGGTGTTAAGATAATCTGAGAAGAGATTAGGCTGTATTGACTGAATCCCAGAGATTGAAGCTGGTGAAGTTTCAGTGGGTGAACGTTTTGGGGCATAGCGACCACACCTCTGTAAGTTTCAAAGTCGTTATTGAAATGGATAAAAATACTGAAGAAGGTAAGTGTCAAAATTGGGGTAAGGCCAATTTCAAGATCATTAGACAGGATCTGCCAAACATAGACTGGGAGCAGCTACTTGCAGGTAAATCTACATTTGGAAAGTGGGAGCCTTTTGAAAGGGGTACAGTGAAAATTCAGGGACAGCATACTCCTCCGAGAATGAAGGGTCAGGGCAGCAAATCCAGGGAGCCTGGAAAGTCCAGGGACATTGAGAGTTTGATAAAGAAATAGAAGGGAGCATATGTCATGTACAGAGCATTTAAAAGAGCAATGGCATTTCATGAGTATTGGGAGCGTAGGATAATTAGGAGGGCAAAAAGAGGTCATGAAATATCTTTGGCAGATGGGATTACAGAAAACCCCAAGGCTTTCATAAGTATATCCAGAGTAAGAGGATTATCAGGGAGAGGGTGCAACCCATTAACAACCAATGAGATGAGGTCTGAAATGAATATTTCTCATCTGTATTCACAGAGGGACAATAAGGTTCTACAACATGCTAACATTAATAAGGAGGAGGTATTTCATATTTTAGCAGGCATCCCAGGGCCTGGTCAGCTGAATCCCAGGTGCTCTGGGAGGCACGCAAGGAGATCACTGGGGCTCTGGGGGAGATATTTCAGTTTCCCCTCATTTATTTATTCACTGGATGAGGGCGTTTTTGGCCAGGCAGCATTTATTGCCCATCCCTATTTGCCCAGAGGGCAGTTTAGAGTCAAACACACTGCTGTGGGTCTGGAATCACATGTAGGCCAGACCAGGTAAAGATGGCAGTTCCTTCCCTAAAGGGCATGAATGAACCAGATGGGTTTTTCCAACAATTGGCAACGGATTCACGGTCATCACTGGGTTCTTAGTTTCAGATATTTTGTTGAATTCAAATTCCACCATCGGCCCTGGTGGGATTCAAACCTGCATCCCCAGAACGTTATCTTGGTCTCTGGATTAACAATCCAGCGATAACACCACTAGGCCATCACCTCCCTGCATACTTCACTAGCCACAGGTGAAGTGCCGGATGACTGGAGGAGAGGGAATGTGTTCCATTTGTTCAAGAAGGGCAGCAGGGATAACTGCTCTTCCCAAGAACTAAAGAAACTTTGGAGAGTCATGAACAAAGCGAGTCCATCCACTGACTCCATCTCTACTTCCCACTGCCTCGGGAAAGCCACCAACATAATCAAAGACCCCTCTCACCCTAGTCGTACACTCTTCCACCCTCTTCCATCTAGCAGACAATACAAAGGTTTGAAAACACTGGCCAAAAGACTAAAGAACAGCTTCTTCCCCACTGCAATAGACTTTTGAATGGGCCTCTCTAATGTTAATTCTGATCTCTCTCTCTCCACACCTTCTCTGCAGCTGTAACACTGTATTCTGCATCCTGTTCTGCCCCCTGATGCACTTTGTATGGTACAATCTGCCTGTATCGCACACAATTTTTCACTGTATCTCAGTACGTGATGAAAACAAATCAAATCGAATCAAAATCAAAAGACGAATTAGACTCTCATCAGTGTGGCCACAGAATCTCCTGTTTACCCCCTCCCAACCCAACTATCGAGTCTCCTATCACTAAGGTCCTATTTGCCTTTATCCTTTCCCGCTGTGCCCCAGAGCCAGTCGTAGTGCCACTGGTGCTTTTCCCTGAATGGTCATCCTCCCCAACAGTGTCTAAAACAGTATACTTGTTTTTGTGGAGAATGGCCTGCATTCTCTGCCTACTCCCTTTGCCTTTCCTGGTGGTCATCCAGCTACTCTCTGCCTGTATCTTAAGTGTGGCTACCTCACTAAAACTCCTATCTAGGACACGCTCAGCATCTCAGATGATCCTGAGTGCATCCAGCTCCAGCTCCCGCTCCCTAACACGGTCTCCCAGGAGCTGCAGCTGGATGCACTTCCCACAGGAGTAGTCATCAGGGACAGTGGAGGTCTCCCCGAGCTCCCACATCCTGCAGGAGGGGCATGCCACTACCCTAAATGCCATCTCAATTACTCTAAGACTCAAGAGAAAAGTTAAAATGACTTTACGTGCACTTTTTGCTGATCCACTGCTCACTGAAGCTTCTTGAGCCAAGGCCTTACTCCTCACTCTGCTGCCAACAAATTTTCCAATCGCACCCCTTTTCCTTTTGCTGAGACAAGGACCGAGGAAGGGAAATACGACAGCAATGTAATGTTTGGGGCTTAAGCACTCCTTGATACCAGGCCCACAACAATCTACTCTTCAGTGCAGGTGACTGCTTCTAGGCTCAAATGTATGCACTGAATTGATGCCTCTCCCTGTCAGTGACACTCTTCCTGTCCCTGTACTCGTCCAGATGATTCCTGAATGCTGCTACTGTGTCTGCTTCCCCCACCTCCTCTCGCAGCGCGTTCCAGGCACTTGCCAGCCTTTGTGTGAAAAACTTGCCTCACACATCTCTTTTAAACTTCCCCCACTCCCCCCACCTCGCACCTTGAACCTGTGTTCCCCTTCCCCACCCCCAATAATTGACCCCTCCAGCCTGGGAAAAAAGCCTCATACTTTTCACTCTATTCATGCCATTCCCAATCTTATAAACTTCTATCAGGTCACCTCCTTTGTCCTTGAGTGGGCCAACCCTTTCCCTGGCTTACCATCTTGCTTTTTATTCATGGATAAAAAGCCTTGGGATTCTCCTTGATCCTGTTTGTGAAAGAGCTCTCTTGACCCTTTTTAGCCCTTCTAATTCCTTGTTTAAGTCCTTTCCAACATTCTTTATGCACTTCAAGGGCTTTTTCAGTTCTCATCCTCCTAGACTTTACACATGCTTCCATTTTCTTTTTGACCAAGATTGAGGTGATGCATTTTGGGAGGTCGAACAAGGGGAAAATGCAGCCAGAAGTCACATGAGACCGGGTTGACCTAATGATGTTATCTCTGGACTGTTAATCCAAAGGCCCAGACAACATTCTGGGGACCCGGATTTGAATCCCACCATGGCAGATGGTGGAATTTGAATTAGATGAATTGGAATTAAGAGTCTAACGTTGACCATAGATCGATGGTTTGAAAAACCCATCCGGGTCACTAATGTCCTTTAGGGAAGGAAACTGCCATCCTTGCCTGGTCTGGCCTACATGTGACTCCAGACCCACAGCTATGTGGTTGACTCCTAACTGCCCTCTGGGCAATTAGGGATGGGCAATAATGCTGGTCTGGTCAGCAAAGCCCTCATCCCGTGAATGAATGAAAAACAAGTTATAGTTGAACATGTTGGTCTCTAACTCAGTGTCGTGCAACTTCTGACTTTGTCTGTCCCATATCAGCACATCCTGGGAAAATATACACAATAAAAGGCAGGTTCTAGGGATTAGTGAGGAACAAAGGGACCTTGGTGTAAACGTCCCATAGATTTCTGAATGTCACAGTTTAGATAGACAAGGTGATGTCGAAGGCATACAGGATGCTTGCCTTCATTAACCAGGGTGTAGAGTATAGGAGCAAGGAAGTCTTGTTCCAACTATATTACATTGTGGTGGGGCTCCCGCTGGAGTACTGTGTGCAGTTCTAGTGCCCACGCTATCGGAAGGATGGGATTGTACTGGAGGGGGTGCAGAGGGAGATTCACCAGGATGCTGCCCTGGGATGGGATGGAAAATCTCAGTTGTGAGGAGAGGCTGGATAAACTTGGATTTTGTTTTCCCCAGAGCAGAGGATGCTGAGGACGGATCTGATTGAGATATACAAAATTGTGAGAGGGAATGACAGGGCAGATTGTGAGAAACTTGTCCCATTGCTGATGGGGAAAGACCAGAGGGCACTAGTATTTGGTGGGCAGGAAGTAGTTTAGAGAGGATTTGAGAAAGAATTTTTCCCCTGGAGGATGGTAGAAATATGGAAGGTGCTGCCTGAGAGGGTGGGGGAGGCTGGTACCCTCCCAATGCTTAAGAAGCACAATGTCAGAGCACAGCCAGCAATGGACCAAGTGCAGGGAACTGGGATTAGTGTCGTTCGTGTTTGTTGATCAGCATGGACATGGCAGGCCGAAGGGCCTGTTTCGATTCTATGACTGTTTCCGCTGTGACGCACTGATCACCTCCCCCATCACTCTGAACGCTCCCCCCATCCACCACAGCACCTTCCCACGCACATTCTCCCCCTCACTCTCCGAGCTCCTAAACAGCCCTTCCCAGTGAGGCAACCATACACATGTACGTTGTCTAATCAAGCTGATTGCATTTGCTGCACACACTGGGGGCTTCCTGACACTGGCTGGACCTAACTCAGCCTGGGTGGGGGTGTCGGGGGTAGGGGGGGAGGGGTGGGGAGTCGGGGGGGTGCGCGGGTAGGTGTGGGGGTGCTGTGTGCTTTGTGGAACGCCCTCTCTCTGTCTGTAGGATTGAACCGAAGCCCCCAGCCATTTGAGTAAAGCCCCTGGCTCCTGAGCTGACAACACTGTCCCAGGCTCACTCACAGCTCAACGAGACACCAGACCAGCTCAAGGGACAACATCTCATTTCCCGTTCACATATCTCATCCATTCGAGGTCACAACATTGAGGTCAATAAGATCAGGAAGTGATTGCAATCTGTCTGCTCTCAATCTTTCTCACACACACACAGACACAGACACACACACACACACACACACACACACAGACACAGACACACACACACAGACACACACGCACACACACACAGACACACACAGACACAGACACACACACACACA
>NW_025969685.1:13650-14139 GCF_021869965.1 Rhincodon typus | reverse complement strand
TGCCATCTGACTGTCACAGCGGGACACTGCCCTCTGACTGTAACACCAGGACACTGCCACCTGTCTGTAACACAGGGACACTGCCGTCTGTCTGTAACACTGGGACACTGCCGTCTGACTGTAACAGAGGTACACTGCTGTCCGACTGTATCTCCAGGACACTGCTGTCGGACTGTAACAGCGGGACACTGCCGTCTGACTGTAACGCCGGGACACTGCCGTCTGACTGTAACAGAGGGACACTGCTGGCTGACTGTATCTCCAGGACACTGCTGTCGGACTGTAACAGCGGGACACTGCCGTCTGACTGTAACACCGGGACACTGCCGCCTGTCTGTAACACAGGGACACTGCCGTCTGTCTGTAACACCGGGACACTGCCCTCTGACTGTAACGGAGGGACACTGCTGTCGGACCGCAACAGCAGGACACTGCCGCCTGACTGTAACACCGGGACAGTGCCGCCTGACTGTAACACCGGGACACTGC
>NW_025969685.1:13054-13550 GCF_021869965.1 Rhincodon typus | reverse complement strand
GGGACATTGCCGTCTGACTGTAACAGAGGGACACTGCTGTCGGACTGTAACAGCGGGACACTGCCGTCTGACTGTAACACCAGGACACAACCGTCTGACTGTAAGACCGGGACACTGCCGTCTGACTGTAACACCGTGACACTGCTGTCTGATTGTAACAGTGGGACACTTCTGCCTGACTGTAACACCGTGACACTGCTGTCTGGCTGTAATGGCGGGACACTGCCACCTGACTCTAACAGTGGGACACTGCCATCTGACTCTAACACTGGGACACTACCATCTGACTGTCACAGCGGGACACGGCCCTCTGACTGCAACAGCAGGACACTGCTGCCTGACTGTAACACAGGGACACTGCTGTCTGTCTGTAACAGCGGAACATTGCTGCCTGACTGTAACACCGGGACACTGCTGCCTGATTGTAACACCGGGACACTGCTGTCTGTACGTAACAGCGGGACACTCCCATCTGACTGTAACACCAGGACACTGC
>NW_025969685.1:11988-12554 GCF_021869965.1 Rhincodon typus | reverse complement strand
CAGCAGTGTCCTGCTGTTACAGTCAGACGGCAGTGTCCCAGTGTTACTGTCAGGCGGCAGTGCCCCTGTGTTACAGTCACATGGCAGTGTTACAGTCAGCTGGCCGTGTCCCGCTGTTACAGTCAGTCGGCTGTGTCCTGGTGTTACAGTCAGATGTCAGTTTCCCAGTGTTACAGACAGGCTGCGGTGTCCCGGCGTTACAGTCACACCGAAGTGTTCCACTGTTACAGTCAGACAGCAGTGGCCCGGTGTTACAGTCAGGCGGCAGTTTCCTGCTGTTACAGTCAGACAGCAGTGTCCCAGTGTTACAGACAGATGGCACTGTCCCGGTGTTACAGACAGGCAGCAGTGTCTCGATGTTACAGTCAGGCGGCAGTGTCCCCCTGTTACAGTCAGAGGGCAGTGTCCCACTGTTACAGACAGATGACAGTATCCTGGTGTTACAGTCCGACAGCAGTGTCCCCCTGTTACAATCAGACGGCAGTGTCCCGGTATTACAGTCAGGCGGAAGTGTCCGCCTGTTACAGTCAGGCGGCAGTGTCCCCCTGTTACAGTCAGACAGCAGT
>NW_025969685.1:10925-11488 GCF_021869965.1 Rhincodon typus | reverse complement strand
CTGACTGTAACACCGGGACACTGCTGCCTGACTGTAATACCGGGACACTGCTGTCTGACTGTAACACCGGGACACTGCCGTCTGTAACAGTGGAGCACTGTTGCCTGACTGTAACACCGTGACACTGCTGTCTGACTTTAACAGTGGGACACTGTCGCCTGACAGTAACAATGGGACACTGCCATCTGACTGTAACACTGGGACACTGCCATCTGACTGCCACAGCGGGATACTGCCCTCTGACTGTAACAGCAGGACACTGCTTCCTGACTGTAACACAGGGACAATGCCGTCTGTCTGTAACACCGGGACACTGCCGTCTGACTGTAACAGCGCGACACTGCCATCTGACTGTCACAGTGGGACACTGCTGCCTGACTGTAACACCGTGACACTGCCACCCGACAGTAACACCGGGCCACTGCTGTCTGACTGTAACAGCAGGACACTGCTGCCTGACTGTAACAGCGGGACACTTCTGTGTGACTGGAACACTGGGACACTGCAGCCTGACTGTAACACTGGGACACTGCTGTCTGACTGTAACAGCAGGACACTGCCGC
>NW_025969685.1:9527-10425 GCF_021869965.1 Rhincodon typus | reverse complement strand
TCCCGGTGTTACAGTCAGGCGGCAGTGTCCCCCTGTTACAGTCAGAGGGCAGTGTCCCACTGTTACAGGCAGATGGCAGTATCCTAGTGTTACAGACCGACAGCAGTGTCCCCCTGTTACAGTCAGACGGCAGTGTCCCGGTGTTACAGTCAGACCACAGTGTCCCGGTATTACAGTCAGGCGGCAGTGTCCGCCTGTTACAGTCAGAGGGCAGTGTCCCGCTGTTACAGACAGATGGCAGTGTCCTGGTGTTACAGTCCGACAGCAGTGTCCCGGTATTACAGACAGGCAGCAGTGTCCCGGTGTTCCAGTCACACAGAAGTGTCCCGCTGTTAGAGTCAGGCAGCAGTGTCCTGCTGTTACAGTCAGACAGCAGTGTCCCAGTGTTACAGACAGGCAGCCGTGTCCCGGTGTTACAGTCAGGCGGCAGTGTCCTGCTGTTACAGTCAGATAGCAGTGTCCCAGTGTTACAGTCAGGCTGCAGTGTCCCAGTGTTCCCGTCACACAGAAGTGTCCCGCTGTTACAGTCAGGCAGCAGTGTCCTGCTGTTACAGTCAGACAGCAGTGTGCCAGTGTTACAGGCAGGCAGCCGTGTCTCGGTGTTACAGTCAGGCGGCAGTGTCCTGCTGTTACAGTCAGACAGCAGTGTCCCAGTGTTACAGTCAGGCTGCAGTGTCCCAGTGTTCCAATCACACAGAAGTGTCCCGCTGTTACAGTCAGGCAGCAGTGTCCTACTGTTACAGTCAGACAGCAGTGACCCGGTGTTACAGTCGGGTGGCAGTGTCACGGTGTTACAGTCAGGCAGCAGTGTCCCGGTGTTACAGTCAGAGGGCAGTGTCCCGCTGTGACACTCAGATGGCAGTGTCACGCTGTTACAGTCAGACGGCAGTGTCCCGGT
>NW_025969685.1:8524-9027 GCF_021869965.1 Rhincodon typus | reverse complement strand
TGTCCCGGTATTACAGTCAGGCAGCAGTGTCCCGGTGTTACAGTCAGACGGCAGTGTCCCGGTGTTACAGTCAGCCAACAGTGTCCCCTGTTACAGTCCGACAGCCCTGTCACGCTGTTACAGTCAGGCGGCAGTTTTCTGCTGTTACAGTCAGACGGCAGTGTCCCGATGTTACAGTCAGGCGGCATTGTCCTGGTGTTACAGTCAGACGGCAGTGTCCCAGTGTGACAGTCAGAAAGCAGTGTCCCTCTGTTACAGTCCGACAGCAGTGTCCCGGTGTTACAGTCAGACGGCAGTGTCCCGCCGTTACAGCCAGACAGCAGTGTCACGGTGTTACAGTCAGGCAGCAGTGTCCCACTGTTACAGTCAGACAGCAGTGTCACGGTGTTACAGTCAGGCAGCAGTGTTCCGCTGTTACAGACAGCAGTGTCCCAGTGTTACAGTCAGGCGGCAGTTTCCCGATGTTACAGTCAGACAGCAGTGTCCCGCTGTTACAGTCAGAC
>NW_025969685.1:7646-8024 GCF_021869965.1 Rhincodon typus | reverse complement strand
TGCCATCTGACTGTCACAGCGGGACACTGCCCTCTGACTGTAACACCGGGACACTGCTGCCTGACTGTAACACCGTGACACTGCCACCCGACTGTAACACCGGGCCACTGCTGTCTGACTGTAACAGCAGGACACTGCTGCCTGACTGTAACAGCGTGACAGGGCTGTCGGACTGTAACGGGGGACACTGTTGGCTGACTGTAACACCGGGACACTGCCATCTGACTGTAACACCGGGACACTGCTGCCTGACTGTAATACCGGGACACTGCTGTCTGACTGTAACACCGGGACACTGCCATCTGTAACAGCGGAGCACTGTTGCCGGACTGTAACACCGTGACACTGCCGTCTGACTTTAACAGTGGGACACTGCCG
>NW_025969685.1:7101-7546 GCF_021869965.1 Rhincodon typus | reverse complement strand
ACACTGCCGCCTGACTGTAACACCGGGACACTGCTGCCTGACTGTAATACCGGGACACTGCTGTCTGACTGTAACACCGTGACACTGCTGTCTGACAGTAACCGTGGGACACTGCTGTCGGACTGTAACAGCGGGACACTGCCGTCTGACTGTAACACCGGGACACGACCGTCTGACTGTAAGACCGGGACACTGCCGTCTGACTGTAAGACCGGGACACTGCCGCCTGACTGTAACACCAGGACACTGCTGCCTGACTGTAATACCGGGACACTGCTGTCTGACAGTAACAGTGGGACACTGCCATCTGACTGTAACACTGGGACACTGCCATCTGACTGTAACACTGGGACACTGCCATCTGACTGCCACAGCGGGATACTGCCCTCTGACTGTAACAGCAGGACACTGCTTCCTGACTGTAACACAGGGACACTGCCGTCTG
>NW_025969685.1:6068-6601 GCF_021869965.1 Rhincodon typus | reverse complement strand
AGTCAGCTGGCAGTGTCCCGCTGTTACAGTCAGTCGGCCGTGTCCTGGTGTTACAGTCAGATGTCAGTTTCCCAGTGTTCCAGACAGGCAGCGGTGTCCCGGTGTTACAGTCACACAGAAGTGTCCCAGTGTTACAGTCAGGCGGCAGTGTCCCGGTGTTACCGTCAGGCGGCAGTGTCACGGTGTTACAGTCAGATGGCAGTGTCCTGGTGTTACAGTATGACAGCAGTGTCCCGGTGTTACAGTCACACAGAAGTGTCCCGCTGTTACAGTCAGGCAGCAGTGTCCCACTGTTACAGTCAGACAGCAGTGGCCCGGTGTTACAGTCAGGCGGCAGTTTCCTGCTGTTACAACCAGATGGCCGTTTCCCGGTGTTACAGTCAGGCAGCCGTAACCCAGTGTTACAGTCAGACAGCAGTGTCCTGCTGTTGCAGTCAGACGGCAGTGTCCCGGTGTTACAGTCAGGCGGCAGTGTCCCGCTGTTACAGTCAGACGACAGTGTCCCGGTGTTACAGTCAGCTGGCAGTGTCCCG
>NW_025969685.1:4419-5568 GCF_021869965.1 Rhincodon typus | reverse complement strand
TTACAGTCAGGCAACAGTGTCCCGGTGTTACAGTCAGGCAACAGTGTCCCGGTATTACAGTCAGGCAGCAGTGTCCCGGTCTTACAGTCAGACGGTCGTGTCCTGGTGTTACAGTCAGACAGCAGTGTCCCGCTGTTACAGTCCGACAGCAGTGACCCTCTGTCACAGTCAGACGGCAATGTCCCAGTGTTACAGTCAGACGGCAGTGTCCCAGTGTTACAGTCAGACAGCAGTGTCCCGGTGATACAGTCAGACAGCAGTGTCCCGGTCTTACAGTCAGCCAACAGTGTCCCCCGTTACAGTCCGACAGCCCTGTCACGCTGTTACAGTTAGGCGGCAGTTTTCTGCTGTTACAGTCAGATGGCAGTGTCCTGGTGTTACAGTCAGGCGGTAGTGTCCCGGTGTTACAGTCAGACGGCAGTGTCCCAGTGTTACAGACAGACAGCCGTGTCCCGGTGTGACAGTCAGACAGCAGTGTCCCTCTGTTACAGTCCGACAGCAGTGGCCCGGTGTTCCAGTCAGGCAGCAGTGTCCCGGTGTTACAGTCGGACAGCAGTGTCCCGGTGTTACAGTCAGACAGCAGTGTCGCGGTGTTCCAGTCACACAGAAGTGTCCGGCTGTTACAGTCAGACAGCAGTGTCCCGCTGTTACAGTCAGACAGCAGTGGCCCGGTGTTACAGTCAGGTGGCAGTGTCACGGTGTTACAATCAGGCGGCAGTGTCCTGCTGTTACAGTCAGACAGCAGTGTACCAGTTTTACAGTCAGGCGGCAGTGTCCCGGTGTTACAGACAGGTAGGAGTGTCCCGGTGTTACAGTCAGGCAGACGTGTCCAGCTGTTACAGTCAGACAGCAGTGGCCCGGTGTTCCAGTCAGGCAGCAGTGTCACGGTGTTCCAGTCAGGCAGCAGTGTCCCGGTGTTACCGTCAGAGGGCAGTGTCCTGCTGTTACAGTCAGCTGGCAGTGTCCTGGTGTTACAGTACGACAGCAGTGTCCCGGTGTTATAGTCACACAGAAGTGTCCCGCTGTTACAGTCAGGCGGCAGTGTCCTGCTGTTACAGTCAGACGGCAGTGTCCCGCTGTTACAGTCAGGCAGCAGTGTCCTGGTGTTACAGTCAGACGGCAGTGTCCCGGTGTTACAGTCAGCTGGCA
>NW_025969685.1:3775-4319 GCF_021869965.1 Rhincodon typus | reverse complement strand
CGGTGTTCCAGTCACACAGAAGTGTCCGGCTGTTACAGTCAGACAGCAGTGTCCCGCTGTTACAGTCAGGCAGCAGTGGCCCGGTGTTACAGTCAGACAGCAGTGGCCCGGTGTTACAGTCAGGTGGCAGTGTCACGGTGTTACAATCAGGCGGCAGTGTCCTGCTGTTACAGTCAGACAGCAGTGTACCAGTGTTACAGTCAGGCGGCAGTGTCCCGGTGTTACAGACAGGTAGGAGTGTCCCGGTGTTACAGTCAGGCAGACGTGTCCCGCTGTTACAGTCAGACAGCAGTGGCCCGGTGTTACAGTCAGTCGGCCGTGTCCTGCTCTTACAGTCAGGCAGCAGTGTCCCGGTGTTACCGTCAGAGGGCAGTGTCCGGCTGTTACAGTCAGACAGCAGTGTCCCGCTGTTACAGTCAGGCAGCAGTGGCCCGGTGTTACAGTCAGACAGCAGTGGCCCGGTGTTACAGTCAGGTGGCAGTGTCACGGTGTTACAATCAGGCGGCAGTGTCCTGCTGTTACAGTCAGACAGCAGTGTACCAGT
>NW_025969685.1:2876-3275 GCF_021869965.1 Rhincodon typus | reverse complement strand
GTGTCCCGGTGTGACAGTCAGACAGCAGTGTCCCTCTGTTACAGTCCGACAGCAGTGTCCCGGTGTTACAGTCAGACGGCAGTGTCCCACTGTTACAGACAGACAGCAGTGTCCCGGTGTTACAGTCAGGTGGCAGTGTCCTGGTGTTACAGTCAGACAGCAGTGTCCCGGTGTTACAGTCAGGTGGCAGTGTCCCGGTGTTACATTCCGACAGCAGTGTCCTGGTGTTACAGTCAGACAACAGTGTCCCACTGTTACAGACAGACAGCAGTATCCTGCTGTTACAGTCAGACAGCAGTGTCCCGGTGTTACAGTCAGGCGGCAGTGTCACGGTGTTACAGTCAGGCGGCAGTGTCCTGCTGTTACAGTCAGACAGCAGTGTACCAGTGTTACAGTCAG
>NW_025969685.1:2276-2776 GCF_021869965.1 Rhincodon typus | reverse complement strand
TCCCGCTGTTACAGTCAGACAGCAGTGGCCCGGTGTTACAGTCAGGTGGCAGTGTCACGGTGTTCCAGTCAGGCAGCAGTGTCCCGGTGTTACCGTCAGAGGGCAGTGTCCTGCTGTTACAGACAGACGGCAGTGTCCCGGTGTTACAGTCAGACGGCAGTGTCCCGGTGTTACAGTCAGATGGCAGTGTCCCGGTCTTAGTCAGACGGCCGTGTCCCGCTGTTACAGTCCGACAGCAGTGTTCCTCTGTTACAGTCAGACGGCAGTGTCCCAGTGTTACAGACAGGCGGCAGTGTCACGGTGTTACAGTCAGGCGGCAGTTTCCTGCTGTTACAGTCAGACAGCAGTGTCCCGGTGATGCAGTCAGACAGCAGTGTCCCGGTCTTACAGTCAGCCAACAGTGTCCCCCGTTACAGTCCGACAGCCCTGTCACGCTGTTAGTTAGGCGGCAGTTTTCTGCTGTTACAGTCAGATGGCAGTGTCCTGGTGTTACAGTCAGG
>NW_025969685.1:1276-1776 GCF_021869965.1 Rhincodon typus | reverse complement strand
CCTGCTGTTACAGTCAGACAGCAGTGTCCCAGTGTTACAGTCAGGCAGCAGTGTCCCAGTGTTACAGTCAGGTGGCAGTGTCACGGTGTTACAGTCAGGCGGCAGTATCCTGCTGTTACAGTCAGACAGCAGTGTCCCGGTGTTACAGTCAGGCGGCAGTGTCCCAGTGTTACAGTCAGACAGCACTGTCCCAGTGTTACAGACAGGCGGCAGTGTCCCGGTGTTCCAGTCACACAGAAGTGTCCCGCTGTTACAGTCAGACAGCAGTGTCCCACTGTTACAGTCAGACAGCAGTGGCGTGGTGTTACAGTCAGACAGCAGTGACCCGCTGTTACAGTCAGGCGGCAGTCTCCCAGAGTTACAGTACGACAGCAGTGTCCCAGTGTTCCAGTCTCACAGAAGTGTCCCGCTGTTACAGTCAGGCAGCAGTGTCCCACTGTTACAGTCAGACAGCAGTGGCCCGGTGTTACAGTCAGGTGGCAGTGTCCTGCTGTTACAGA
>NW_025969685.1:352-776 GCF_021869965.1 Rhincodon typus | reverse complement strand
CTGTAACACTGGGACACTGCTGTCTGACTGTAACAGCAGGACACTGCTGTCTGACTGTAACAGCGGGACACTTCTGTGTGCCTGGAACACTGGGACACTGCAGCCTGACTGTAACACTGGGACACTGCTGTCTGACTGTAACAGCAGGACACTGCCGCCTGTCTGTAACACTGGGACAGTGCTGTCTGACTGTAACACTGGGACACTGCGGTCTGACTGTAACCCTGGGACACTGCCGCCTGACTGTAACACTGGGACACTGCTGTCTGACTGTAACAGCAGGACACTGCCACCTGACTGTAACACCGTGACACTGCCACCTGACTGTAACACCGGGCCACTGCTGTCTGACGGTAACAGTGGGACACTGCTGCCTCACTGTAACAGTGGGACACTTCTGTGTGACTGTAACACCGGGACACTG
>NW_025969685.1:0-252 GCF_021869965.1 Rhincodon typus | reverse complement strand
CAGTGCTGTCTGACTGTAACACTGGGACACTGCGGTCTGACTGTAACACTGGGACACTGCTGCCTGACTGTAACACTGGGACACTGCTGTCTGACTGTAACAGCAGGACACTGCCACCTGACTGTAACACCGTGACACTGCCACCTGACTGTAACACCGGGCCACTGCTGTCTGACTGTAACAGTGGGACACTGCTGCCTGACTGTAACAGCGGGACACTGCTGTCTGACTGTAACAGTGGGACACTGCTGC
>NW_025969684.1:0-14139 GCF_021869965.1 Rhincodon typus | reverse complement strand
CAGAGTTTGCATAGATCAGTATGTTGTGCTGAAATGCTTGAGCATCCTGTGGGGAAGCTTTTGATATGAGAGAGGCAACCCTTTGTGCGGCTTCTCTAAGCAGGCACTGAGCTATGAGTGAAAATGGAGATGTGAATTTCCCATATACATTTGCCAGCCTTGAATGTTAGTACTTCCCTTGTAAAGCTGAAAGATAGAATGGGGGGATATGCGGAATCATCATTGATTGCATTCTCTCACTCATAGCCTCATTGTAGTGTCCATTAGACAGCAGCACTTTGGCTGCAGTTATCAATATGATGGTCCAAGGCTCCCTGATGTCTGGTGCTATCTGCAGTCAAGGAATTAGTTGTTTGTGAGAAACGAACAATGTTTGATCATTATAACTGCTTTCATTCTTGGAATATCTAGAGAGGATGCTCACACCTTCACCTAGGTCCTACAACTACAAAGAAACTAGAGCATATATTTCAGGAATGCCAGTGAACATAAATGTATTGCGAAAGTGCTGGAATATTGGTAATGAGAAGTCACGTGTACCATCTATGTGCAGGGAAACATCTTTGTCTTCCTTGTCCTCCTATTATGTCTAAATGCAGTCCCGTGGCCCATAGTTGGAATGGAGGAAGCTAGCTGTTGAGGACCCAGGCTGAGAGAATATCCTACCCAGCTGGACGCTTACCCTTCTTGACTTGGACCTGCAGGCATCAGCATCACAGGCTGTGCAGATGTAGAGGGTCCTGGCATTTCTGGCATGTCCTGAGAGGAAGGTTCTAAAGCGTTTGTGTGTAGCTCCTCCTCTGTCTGGGGGCACAAACTGTCTCTATGTGATGAAGGCCCCCTGCAAAGAGGTCAAGGTCAATCATCCCCCTTCTCCCCTTGCCATCGATGCTGAGTACCTATGGCTAAGTGATGGAGTGCAGACCTCTGCACATATCTAACATGAACCAAGTGTTGTGGACCTGGGTTTTCATGACAGGCAGTCAGCATGCTGGAGCCAGCATGTCACTGATCATGCTGGTGGTCTCCTTCAGACTTAATTAAGTTTGTCAACTGTCTCTGACAAACTTGCCAGCTATTGCTGAGGCTCTCTGTGCAGTTTGACAAAGTTAGTAATGGCTGAGACCAATGGAAACATCTTCCGCCTGAGGCTGAGCAAATGCCTGATCTCTGGCAATTCTCTGGCAGACCAGTGACCAGGAGCATTCCTGCCTCAACCAGCTGCAGAGATATGCCTGTGACATGCTCACCAGTTCGTGTTCCTGGCTCAGATAGAATCATACAGATAAAAAAAGCAGTGAGGTGAAAGTCTCTGAACTGGTAGAGGGTGCTTCCTCCTCAGAGGTGGTAGTTGATCTCAGTGTTTCTGGCATTGGCTTCTTTGTCATTTGAGGCCACTGGGTCCTATATATTATCTGCATAGGAGAAAAGAGGGAATAAGTTGTGAAAAAGGATAAAAGTTTGTTCAGGATAAAAATAAGAATCTGGCATTAACAGGACAGCAACACACCACAGCACAATGGACCTCACTAGTTCCTCATGGAGATCTCAGTGTTGTCACATAGGTGGTCACTGTCTTCTCCAGACAGCTCCAGCACTTTTCTCTCACATTGGATAATGTCCACCACTGCACTGTTGAACTTGGCCCTCTTGACCCAGTTAAATGACATTTATCCTGCAATAACACAAAGGCCTTCTTAGAATTTATTCCAAGATTCTTGGCTACCATAGGGAATGTAAGATTATCAGAGAAATACAGGAATGTAGAGTTGAGGTTAAAATCAACCATGATCTCACTGAATGGTGGAGCGAGCTTGAAGGGCTGAGTGGCCTACTTTTATTCATTGTTCATATGGGAGGAATTGAGTATAACAGAAATAGATGGAAGAGCAGTTGGTAATGATGCAGGAGCAGGAAAGATAGTAAGTTGTCCCCAGTGAGTGAGTAAAAAGCACAGAGGACAGGGAGGCTTCATAGTTTGGAAGATGAAGCAGGTGAGAGTCATTAAATTCCCATGCTACATGTAATAATGAGAACAGAAAGTGCTGGAGAAACTCAGCAAGTTTGGCAACATCTGTGGAGAATCAAGCAGAATTAAAATTTAAAGTCAAGAATGTCCCTTCTTTAGAACTGAAAGGAGCTAGAAAATATTTGATTTTAGGCTGTAGACAGAGGAGAGGAGGAGCAAATGAGATAGATTGTGAGGGTGCCCAGAGCAAAGATAAAGACAGTGCTAATGGTAGTAAAGGAGAGGCAGTACACGAGTGTAAATGTTAGCTGAGAAAAAGAAAAAAGGGCCTGCTCTGCTGAAAGCAGGGTCAACAAGACGCAAACAAAACATGGACAGGGAAGGGTGGGGCAATATGAGGAATATAAAGTTCAGAGGTCATACACTGAAGTTGTCGAACTCAATATTGAATTCTAGAGGCTCTAAAGTGCCTCAGTGGAGAATGAGGTGCTGTTCTTCCAGCTTGCATTGACCGAGGTGTTCTCCTTTACATTAGCAACATGAAATGCAGACTGGCTAATTGCTTTGCAGAGCATCTCCATTGTATCCATAGGAATTATCCCGACCTTTTAGCTGCTTGCCATTTCGATAGATCAATCTTGTTCACATGCTAACATTTCTGTCCTTGGCCTGCCATGGTGTTCCAGTGAAGCAGTGAATAAAGAATTTTCAGCTTGTGCTCTGTTACCTGCCACATCATCAAAATCAAGCTCCATAGAATTGAACATGGTCTCTAAATACTGAATTTCAGCTCTGAAATAAGTTGTAATTTTATTATTGCTTCACGCAGTTACTTGATTGTAATTGATGGTCAGAAATACAGTAATAAACTCAGTGATGCTGTACAAAGTCTTAGATATGTTTCCAATCAACCTCTGAAGCAAGTGGGATTTGAACCCAAGCCTTCTGGCCCAGAGTTATGGACACTAGCACTGCTCCACAAGAGCCCAAATCAGAAATTCACAACTGGCCTACATATTTTCAAGACATGAATCCCTTAACTTTCTGGAATTCTAATTTTTTTTTAAATCAACCTGTTCAGAGATGTTATTACACTCTTCTGGAGCAGGTGGGACTTGAATGCAGGCTGCTTGGCTATGAAGTAGGGCTACTACCACTGCATCACAAAAGCCCTGCTTTGTACAAAATTTTATGTATGACTGTTATGTAAGACCAGTAGTATATTCAGTTTGTTGGACCTGACCTCCCATTCAAACTATTAGGACTGTTCCACCAGTCAATTAGATCATGGCTAATCTGTGCCAAAGCTCCACCCTTACTGCCTTTAATCAATCCATCTCCTGTGGTATGTTTATCAATCAGTGCCAGTCTTGAAAATCAAAACCCACAGTCTTTTTGTACACATGTTCTCGATAAACGTTGGACTACGGTACAGCGGGAATAGATGAATTAAAAATTTTGTTTCAAGTTTGGTTCGTTCAACTACGTATCATTTAGTCATTGTGGTGAAAGAACAGGCTGTTCAACCAATAGAGATCATGTTGATTCTCTTTAGAGCACTTCTGTTCTTCTATGAATCCCTGTAGCCCTGCAAAATTTACTTTCTTCAAGTTCCTACTGTCTTCTTACAGGGCTTGGTATCAAATCTTGTTTGATAGCAGCCCTTTGAAATGCCTTGGGATGTATTATTATTTTGAATATGCAAATTGTTGTTACATTTTTGAGTTACTGTATAATCATTGCAGGATTATAGTTTGTTCCTGTACCATGTAAATATTCAGAACAATTATAAACATTATTAATCTACAAATTCCTGGAAATATCTGAGACCTAGTTGAAAATGCACACCAGGGAATATATGATTTGATTCAATTTAACCAAAGAATCCATCTGACTTTATAAATAACAACAATATCATCTGGGAATTAAAATTAAGTTAATTCATCTATTCCTGCTGTGCTGTAGTCCAATGTTTATCTAGAACATGTACACCAAAAGTCTGTGGGTTGAAGTATTCAAGACTGGAACTGAATGATAAACATATCACAGGAGATGGATTAAAGGCAGTTAAGGGTGGAGCTGTGGCACAGATCAATCATGATCTAATTGACAGGTGGAACGGTCCTAATAGTTTGAATGGGAGGACGGGTCTTACAAACTGAATATACTAACATAATAGTCATAGCATAAAACTTTGCACAAAGCAGGGCATTTGTGGTACTGTGGTAATGTCCCTACCTCCACGCCAAGTGGCCTGCATTCAAGCCCCATGTGCTACAGAAGAGTGTAATCACATCTCTGAACAGGTTGATTTAAAAATAAATCTAAACCTCCAGAAAGTTAAGGGATTCATGTCTTGAAAGTATGCATGCCCATTGTGAATTTTTGATTTGGGCTTTTGTGGTGCACTTGTAGTGTCCCTAACTCTGGGCCAGGACCTGGATTCAAGCCCTACCTGCTTCAGAGGGTGTGTAATAACATCTCTGAACAAGTTGATCGGAAATAGATCTAAGACTTTGTACAGCATCACTGAGTTTATTACAATATTTCTGACCATTAATTATGATCCAGTAACTGCATGAATCAATAATGAAATTACAATTAATTTCAGAACTGAAATTCGGTGTTAAGACACCATGTTCGACCCAATGGAGCTTGAATTTGGTGATGTGGCAGATACAGAACATAAGCTGAAAATTGTTTATACACTGCTTCAGTAATCATTTATAAACAATATTCACTGTGAAGATGTGAACAAAGTCACTTATTTATCTCCATATTTCCTTATACAAGATGTAATTCTATTCCTATGTGTGGCATAGTAGGGTTACTCTAGGTCACCTAATGTTTATGTGGACAATTGTCAGCCTAATGCTAATCTTTGATTATCGATAGCATAGTCTTACTCAGATGCGCTTAACTAAAATTATGTATTGTATGCATTAAAATTCTACTTCATGCTATAATCTTTGTTGTAGTTTTAATATACACTTTCTTGTGATGAGTGGCATTATTAGTTATCTCTAGGTATGGCAGTTTTGTCATATAAATATGATTTTTGTGAATGGTATACAGTTTTATTTTCTTGCTAAGATTATGATCCTTTACTTAGTCCTTATTTTATTTAGGAGAGCCAGGTGGAGTGTAAAACATTTATTCATTTGTTATTACTTGGTTTACGCTACTACCCAAAACCATTTTCATGCACTCATCTTTAAAATTCCAACAATACTGTTAACTCTTTCCTTCCAACTCCTTCCTAGGGAAAACAATATCAAAAAGTCCAGGATCTTGTCAAATTTGATTTGATTTGATTTATTATTGTCACATGTACCATGATACAATGAAAAGTATTATTTTGCATGCTATCCAAACTTTTTAAAAATCAGATAATTATTATATGTTGAGAGCAGTTGGTATATACATTCATAATTTGCCAAGATGCTTAGGCCCTGATTTTTGTTCCACGCTCCATGAGTTTGAGCTTTAAAAATTGCCTCCTACACCTCCCACTTTTGATTATGGGATGGGTTGGTGATAGGATGGGAATGAGTGATGGGCTAGATTGGAGTCTTCCAGTAGTCTGGGAAGAACTGAGTAAACTGCCAGTTCCCAAGGCAGAAAGTCTGCCTCAGCGATCCAGCAAAGAACAAGTTATGAAATGTTTCTCCAGCCTTCACATCCCACATGTCTCCAGGCCCCATCAATGTGAACTAATGTCATCTAGACTCCTGGGCACATCATACCCCTATATTTCTCTAATCTGTTTTATCCATTTCTCATGACCCTTCATACTCCCTAAGCTAACTTTGTGCCTACTTCCACATATAACTCTTTTCCTGTCACCTACCATACCAACTCACCTAGTATCTACAGTGACACATGTACTCAGAAGAACTAATAAAGTTCCGTTACTTGATGTTCTATACTGCAGACTACACTATTAAGAAAAGCACTGTCATTCATAAAACAGACTTTAAGTGGTGTTGACACTTCTTGACAAGTGAACAGTTTTTGACAGGTTAATGTCCCTTAACATTTCTTGACTGGTCAACACTGCATAAAACTTCCTGACACATTGACTATTCTAAGGATTCTATGCATTGTTTATGCACAATCTTCCCCACAGTTAACAAACCCAAAGAACATGTGACATACCTTCAATGATCCCTGACCCACACCCTCATCACTACTCCCAAAGTTTACAAAACTACCACCACCACACACCCCCCAAAGAAAAGGATTCCTGATCCTGGCACCAGCTAGGTGTCTTGAGACCTTACCCACAGGACTACCTCAGTTCTCCAAAGGACTGGCTGTCCAAAAGAGATACACTGAGAATCGATCTGGACCCTGCATTCTGGATTGTAAACACCAGCGGACTCCAGAATCAGGTTTCAGTGGAAGCAGCTGATCACTTAACTAGCTAGCCACCTCCGTGAAATGTGCAATGAACTACAGTCTGCCCCAAGAAAAATAGGTACTGCCAGGTTCAGAGGCACAACTTAGAATTTTGGACATCTTCAAGCATTTTTGCTTCGATAGAGAGGGTCTCTGTAAAGACACTAGTCTGGGCCTTGGGAATGATTAGTTTTGCTCAAAGCAACCAGTGGATGGTGCTCTTGCTGTGCATCAGCTAGTTTAAAAAATGTGAGCCCTGTAAACACACAGCTAGAATTCTGCTGACCACATTTTCTGCATTTGTTTAGAACTGATTAGGTGAACAAAATAACTTTTACTGTAATCAGATATTGGCATTAATGTGCAACAGCTTATAATTGCTGATTGTTGTAGGTGGCAATTTTTTTTATCCTCGCCTTTGTCAATTGGGCATTGACAGAGGAATTTCAATTTTCCTGGTGTGTATTTTGGAAAAGAAAACTTGTAAATTCACAGGCTTTTTTCTTTGACTGATCAATGTTGCTACTAATTTTGATTTATCTACACAGAACTCTTCCAAATAATATATCTCAGGCATTGTAGATCCCAGATTTGCAAGAATCATCTCTATGACCTGAGGTTAGGCAGGCATTTAATGTACTTTCTTCTGCATGTGAAATCGAAACTAGTAGTTTCATTACCCATATAACCATTGTCCACGGTCTAAGCGAAATTAGAAAAGTAGTTACTTAAATAAATGAAAAAGGTGCAGATACTGCAAATTTGAAATTAAAATGAAAAATGCAGGACAGGCAGCATTTGTGCAGAGAGGCAATTTATATGGGAATTGGTTATGGATGGCAAGCTTGAACGGACTTGCGCACTGAGTGCATCAGACAGCCAACTCTACATGTCACAATCCAAGTTATACTGAAGTGAGAGAATTTTGAATTTGCATCTAAAGTATGTTATTGACTGTGCAAGTCCTGGATTTAACTCACTTTAATCATGTCTGGCAGAGTCAAGCACAGCCTCAGGGAGAAGACAGTCACGTTCTCAGAACTCCTTGTGGTCCAAGGGGAGTAGGAGCTGTTGCTGTCAACACTGCAAGCTTCCCCTCCAGCACGAGCCCATAACCCCCATGCCTGCTGCCAGCAAGTAAAAATTCCTGGAATGGTTCAGATCAATGATCTTTCATCAGAAACAATGTATCTCTTTGGACTGACCTTTACTCATTTGAAAGGAAACAAGTACAAGGGGACGCCTTCGAATAGACAAGACCATCCTGATGAAAGGTCTTTATCCAAAATTTTAGCTCTGCTTCTGCCCCCTGAGACACTTTGTACCCTCTTGAATGCTTCAGACAATGATTTAAATCAAGTCTTTTGTACATATTGCAGATGGAATGCAGCAGTTCAAAAAGGTTGGTCATCACCACCTTCTCAAGGATAATTAGAAAGGGGTAACAAATGCCAGTCCTGCTAATATAACAAGGTGTGGAGCTGGAGGAACACAGCAGGCCAGGCAGCATCAGAGGAGCAGGAAAGCTGACATTTCTGGACCCTTCTTCAGAAATGGGGGAGGGGAAGGAGCTCTGAAAGAAATAGAGAGAGGGGGACGCGGTGATAGAAGGTGGATAGTGGAGCAGATAGGTGGGAGAGAAGACAGACAGGTCAAGGAGGCGGGGATGAAGCTAGTAAAGGTGAGTGTAGGTAGGAAGTTGGGATGAGGGTTGTTCAGTGAGGAGGGAGGAGCGGATAGGTGAGAGAGAAGACGGACAGGTCAAGGAGGCGGGGATGAAGCTAGTAAAGGTGAGTGTAGGTAGGAAGTGGGGGTGGGGGTTGGTCAGTGAGGTGGGAGGAGCGGATAGGTAAGAGAGAAGACGGACAGGTCAAGGGGGCGGGGATGAAGCTAGTAAAGGTGAGTGTAGGTAGGAAGTGGGCGTGGGGTTTGGTCAGTGAGGTTGGAGGAGTGGATAGTTGGGAGAGAAGACGGACAGGTAAAGGAGGCGGGGAGGAGAGTGGGAGCTGGTCTTGTGATGAGTTCGGGGGTGGGGTGATTCTGAAGCTAGTAAAGTCCACATTGAGACCACAGCGGATACAGATACAATAGACCACATTAGTGGCCACCACTTCCACCAAATGCAATTCAACACATCATTCTCTGCCACTTTTGCCACCTGCAATCTGACCCCACTACAAAGGTTATATTTCCCTCCCCACTCTTATCTGCCTTCCAGAGGGACCAGTCTCTCCGCGACTCCCTCATCCGCTCCACACTCCCCACTAGCCCCACCACCCCCAGCACCTTTCCCTGCAACCGCAGGAGGTGCTACATCTGCCCCTACACCTCCCCCCTCACCTCCATCCCAGGCCCTAAGAAGACCTTCCAAATCAACAGATGTTCACCTGCACATTCGCTAATGTGGTCTATTGTATCCGCTGTTCCTGATGTGGCCTCCTCTACGTCGGGGAAACCAAACGGAGTCTCGGAGACTGCTTTGTGGAGCACCTACGCTCGGTTCGTGACAAACGACAACACCTCCCAGTCGCGAACCACTTCAACTCCCCCTCCCATTCCCTGGACGACATGTCCATCCTGGGCCTCCTCCATCACAACGATGCCACCCGGAAACTGGAGGAACAGCACCTCATATTCTGCCTTGGAACCCTACAACCCAATCGTCTCAATGTGGGCTTTACGAGCTTCAGAATCTCCCCACCCCCGACCTCATCCCAAAACCAGCGCCCCCCTCTTATCCTCACCTCCTTGACCTGTCTGTCTTCTCTCCCACCTATCCGCTCCTCCCACCTCACTGACCAACCCCCTCCCCCACTTCCTACCTACACTCATCTTTACTAGCTTCATCCCCGCCTCCTTGACCTGTCCGTCTTCTCTCCCACCTATCCGCCACTCCCTCCTCACTGACCAACCCCCATCCCAACTTCCTACCTACACTCACCTTTACTAGCTTCATCCTCGCCTCCTTGACCTGTCTGTCTTCTCTCCCACCTATCTGCTCCACTATCCACCTTCTATCACCGCATCCCCCTCTCTCTATTTATTTCAGAGCCCCCTTCCCCTCCCCCATTTCTGAAGAAGGGTCCAGACCCGAAACGTCAGCTTTCCTGCTCCCCTGATGCTGCCTGGCCTGCTGTGTTCCTCCTGTTCCACACGTGTTATCTCTGACTCCAGCATCGGCGGTTCCTACTATCTCCCAGTCCTGCTAATGATGCTCATACCAAGGCAACAAGCACTTTTTTTTTGAGTGAAGTTCATGGCACCTGGTCCGTCATGGCCCCTGTTTATATTTGTCATGCAATCATCTGTTCTTCATGTTATTAATTATGCAAACAACCTCTACAGTGCCGTCCCATGAAATCACTTTTTTTAAATTCATTAACGGGGTAAGGGTGTCACTGGCTAGGCAGCATTTATTTCGCATTCCCTAATTGCCTGGAGGGCAGTTGTGAGTCAATCACATTGCTGTGGGTCTGGAGCCACATGCAGGCCAGACCAGGTAAGGCTGGCAGTATCCTTCCCTAAACGACATTAGTGAACCAGATGGGCTTTTCCGACAATCGACAATGGATCCCCGGTCATCATTAGATTCTTATTTCCAGATGGGAGGAGAGTAGGAAGTGCTTGCCTTTGCCAAGACTTTGTGACATTCACACACTTGGCAACATATTTAAACCACAGCTGTGGACCATTTAGAGTCATAGAGTTATGTAGCACAGAAACAGGCCCCTCTGTCTGATTTGTCCATGCCAACCATGTATCCTAACCTGATCTCGTCCCATTTGCCAGCATTTGGCCCATATCCCTTTAAACCCTTCCTATTCATGGACCCATCCAGATGACTTTTAAATGTTGTAATTGTACGCACTTCCACCATTTCCTCTGGCAGCTCATTCACTACATGCACCATCCTCTGTGTGAAAAAGTTGCCCCTTGGGTCCCTTTTAAATCTTTCCCCTGTCACCTTAAACCTATTCCTTCCAGTTTTGGACTCCCCTACCCTTGGAAAAAGACCTTGGATATTCACCCTATCAATTCCCCTTATGATTCTATAACTCTCTGCAAGGTCAGCCCTCAGCTCTTCAGATACTGCCAGCCAAGAACTGGTGCAGCACTGTTATCCTGAAGGAAATGGCTGAGAAAGTCAAGTTACCTTCTGAGAAGGTCAAGTCTCAGGTTGTTCACAGGCACCTAGAGGTGTTCGTGGATGGGGTGGTGGAGAGGAAGGCAGTGCTTTTCCCTGCTGACAGGCAAAGGAGGCCATGCCTGCAGACTTAGTCAGCCTGGATTGTGATAGTGGCCTGCGTCAGTGTAGTGACCTGGGAGAAACACAACAAAAAATAGTGCATGAAGAAGGTTCACGATCTTCTGTGCTCTGCATGGGTTAGTGCCATCACCTTCTCTCTGCTACTTCACATTCAAAGGGCAGGCACTCACTCTAACCTTGCCATTGCACTCACAGCTCACCAAGAAGACCATCCCATGGTTTTGGCTATCAATTATTTCATCAAAATTCACAGACAGGCACAGGGACACCGGGCAGATGTGTCAGAGCAATTGGTAAAGTGAAGTGAAGAAGAGGAGTCACCAGCATTATCAGTATCATGATAGTTCTGGCTTGCAGGCATCTGGCCACATTTATGTACATGCCATGGAGACCCAAGTCCAGCACACTTATTATCTGCTGGATATCTGTACAGATCTGCACTCCATTGTTCGGGCCATAGATGCAGGCATCATCTGAGATTCAGGAATGATCCCCCTTATCCTTCATGCACTCTTTTTTGTTGCTGTCACAGTTTCACCAACGATCTTGCAACCAACCCCTGTTTCTGTCCAGCCCCTTTACATGAATATTAATGTCCCAATTTAGCCCTCAGTGAGTTGCCATGCGCATCTTGGCCATATATGTTCTTCATGTACAGGCCAGAATAATTATTACTTGTGAAACCAATCACCCACAACTCCCAGAGTTCTTGATCATTGTCTATGATTTATGAGATCCCATCCATCTTTAATTGCCTTCTTTCTCATTCCCTCATGACTCAGTCCGAAGCAGCCGATATCTAGACTTGAGCTTTCCACTTTGCCCAAGACTTCATGGACTGCTACAATAAACCCCTTGACTTTTCATGCCTATACCTCAGTTCTGACCACGTCCCACCCACCAGACTGATCTTGCAGGATAGCCCCAAGAATGGCCCACATGAACTGATGCCTCCACAGCACCTGACTAACCTACTTGTAAACCTCGACTTAAGCACTAGATCTACTGTTCATAATGTGATCTAATGCCAGGCTGCGTTTGTGTAGATGCATGAGATGCGTGTATGTGTCTGTTTGCAAACTGACCTGGTAAAAGCATACAAGCCAAAAGGTGACCCTCAACCAAAAGTGAAGTTCAGAAGGGCTGAAGTGGTGTTTGTGTATTAGTCCAAAAACAAGCAGAGTGAGGTGGTGAGGCTGGTGGATAGCTGATGCTGACTTACATGGATGAAGGATGGAAGAAGAAACGTCCCTGGACATGCTGGAATGTTGTAGTGAAGACAGAGTCGGATGAAGACCCAAGGAAACTAGCGGTGAGCTGCTGGTGCCAGGTAATTGATCTTTCATTCAAGAGTTGGCACCATTGTTTAAAAGATGGCGGCAGAGTAAGACACTCCAGCCGGAATCGTCTGCTCTGCCCGTTCCTTTTCTTTTTTTCTCTCCCTCTTCTCCTGCCTTCTTCTTCTTTTCCATCTTCTTGGATTCTTGGCATCAGACACCTGGCCCGAATCTCTGAAGCAGGGTCAGTGGCCCTGAGTGGGGACGCCAGCCACCAACAGCTTGGAGCGGAGACACCAGCAACCAGTGGCCTGGAGCAGAGTGGGAGCAGTGGCCTGGTGCGGGAGTGGGGGCAGCAGCCTGGTGCAGAACACAACTGCAACCAGCAGACAGACCACGTGGAGGCCCCCTGCACTAGTCAGCTGTGGAGTATGTGTCTGTTTGCAAACTGACCTGGCAGAAGCATGCAAGCCAAAGGAGACCGTCAACCAAAAGTGAACTTCAAAAGGGCTGAAGTGATGTTTGTGTGTTAGTCCAAAAACAAGCAGAATGAGGTGGCAAGGCTGTGGATAGCTGATGCTAACTTATGTCGATGAAGGGTGGAAGAAGACAGTGTGATATTTGTCTTTTTAACTTTGATTTTTGTTTTTCTGACCTAGGTTGTACTGTGTACAGCCTTAATTTTCTTATTTCACTATTCTGTAACTATGGATTGTACCTAGGTACTTTGTACCTAAGATGGCGCCATGTGTTGGTGACATGGTTACAATGTAACTAATCTTCTAACTGAAGAAACTGTACCTAGGTATCTTTGTACCTAAGATGGCGCTGTAAGTGGCGACTTATAAACTTTTAACGTACTGATTTGAGTATATGTGACAATAAAGCTAATTCCAATTCTAATTCTAGTTGTAGTTTCTTGAGATGGAGAGGGGAATTGGACGCTGCATAGAAATGAGCTGAGGTTGCCAATATTGGGATGTAATTATGGGGAAAAATGGTAGTCGCTGCTCATTTTGAGACTTTGACCGTGCTGTTTCAACCTCAAGGGGTAAGTTGGAAAGTTTTTTCTCAACATCAAGGTTCTAATTTTTTTCATCTTTGCTGTAATTTCTCAACTTTCTTGCCTTTACCCACACCATACAAGGGAGTGGAGAATTCCACCTGTTGTTAAATCTTTGGTGTCTTAACGGCCATTCAGACCTTGAAAATAGTTACTTTTTGCTCAGCACAGTGCATATTGAAAATGCTCAAGACATGTAGAGTTCGTTAGCTAATCCTGAGCAGCATCATATCATTCAAATCCTTATTGATGCTCTTCTTTGAGACCTGTTACATAGTAGCATTGGCTGATACCTATATGTCTGTATTGTTAAAAACTGCCTTTATTTTTGTGCTTTTTAAATTGTCAACTGAAATAAGAAAGAATGATTTTAAAACCAGCATTTTGAAAGGATTGTTGCATGTTTTGTAAAGGACGTAACCTATTCATGGCAGGCATTGTTTAAACAGTTGATTGAACAACCAGTGATTGACATTTAGGTTGCAAATGAACTGGAGCCAAGGAGTTGTATTCAGATAAAGAATTGGTTGATAACAAGAAATTTACTGGTTTATTGACTAATGACCAGTTATTGATGACAAAGACTTTTTGGCTGCCAACTTCCTTGTGATTGGATCTTGGCTAACTGGACAGCTCAGGGCTGGGAACAAGATACGCAGAGAAACCATCACGACTTTATCCAGTCAGGAGGTCTCTCTCTGTTGTGTGCAATAGTAGACTTTAAATCTGCAGAAAACCACCTTATCTTTCCTTGAGCAGTTGTTGTAAGCTGTGATTTTTAATTGATGAGTCAGAGACCCTTTCTAAGTGATTCAGCTGTCCTGTTCCTCTTGCAAACCAATGGAAGCATTCAGAATAGGAACGATGAGGAGAAACCATCTAATGAGCAAGAACCAACTCAACAGATCTTGTGAACAAAAAATACTGAACTGCTTTCTTGGTTTTTAAACAAAATCATTTATGAACTTTATTTGAAAATGGAAGCCACAGAAATAGATGAGGGTCTGATTTTTTTCTACTTTGAGAACAAATAGTGAAAGAGAGAATTCTCAGTTCCTCTGAAAGTACATTAAACTGAAAATTCAAAAAGTGTGTGAGTGAGTGTGTGTGTGTGAGTGAGTGAGTGAGCGAGAGAAAGGAGTACTTATAAGGGGACAACACG